>NC_134706.1:137348246-137560746 GCF_043290135.1 Rhipicephalus microplus | reverse complement strand
TGTCGACGAAGATGCGGGGACTTTGGTCTCGGAGGCAACGGCAGTGCCCGCAGGACTTGCGAGTGACGTCGGCAGCCGTATCCAAAGGCGACTTCGCGAAATTGAAGACGAACTGTCGCGCTTTCTTTCGGACTCAGTTAACAAGGCCAGCCCGAAACTTTGTGATGAGCCGGCATTTTGAGCGGGGGGCCTTCTGCGGGGACTCTCGTGCCGAGGCGGCGATGGAGCGGGGTGCTGCGGCGGCCCTTCGGGGCCAACTCATCGAGACCCGCCAGAAGATGGCCACGCTGCAGGCAAGTGGCATGGGGGCAGGCCGCGGAGGTGTTCTCGCCGGTCCCACGGGTTCGGACGACGTCGACGTGGGAGGCACCCGGCGTCGTGGTATACCTGAAATCCCGCCCGCAGTGCCTGGTGCGGCCCGATTGTATGCTGCGGCGCTGACCGGCAGCAATCCCGGCGCTGCGGCCCAAGCTCGTGGTCCCGGCGTGGGGGTGTCAAGAGCCCCGGTCCCACGTCCGGATCACGAACACCTGGCGTTCCTGCCACCATCGGCTCAAACGACGACGCCGGCACGTGAAGTACTGCGTTTACTTAAAACGAACATCGACCCGGCATCCAAGGGCATCACTGACATCGTCCTACGACACACCAGGTACGGTCTGACCGTCTTTTCCAACGAAAATGACACTATACAAAACCTCGCTAAGGTGATACAGGAGAACGGGGCTACGCGCGCTTCCATCTCAATTCGCGTACCGAACAAGTGCAACCCACATGTCAGGTTCTCGGGAGTCGACCCAGACGTCGACCAGGACAGGTTTTTTTAATATGTTCAAAGATTGTAATGCAGGTCTGGAGATAGACGAGGAGCGATGCAAGGTTCGAGTGGCATTCCGCGAGAGGTCGGGAACCAATGTATTTATCGGTGAAGTTGACCCCGATAGTTTTAAGGGGCCCATGTCGCGGCCACGCCTCTCGCGCGGGTGGACGGTGTTACAGGTGTCTGAGGACGTGCACATTCCCACGTGCACGTTTTGTGCGATGTACGGGCATGGCCGCAGCTCCTGTCCCCACAAGACTGAAGAATCGTGGGCGATATGCATGAAGTGCGGGGGTAACCATCAGGCGGTTGTCTGCATGGTGCCTATGGGGGATGAAGCAGTATGTTGTGCCGAGTTGCGGAGGGATGGAAGACCAGCTGAGGGGCACCCTGCTGGCTTCTTGGGTTGTCCCCTACTCATGGAGAGGGCGGCGTGCCTTTGGGCCCGCACGAACTACGGCCCCCAAAAGTAAAGGAACGAGGGGGTTCGGGGGTGGGCAAATGGTAGACGACCGAGGAGACGAAGAGTGTAGCGGGGGAAGGGGAGAACAACCAAGTACAGGCGCAGAAGAGTGACGCATTTGATCGGACAAGAAGGCAGACAACTCTTAGACCAGTAAAGGAGCCAAAAAGAACACTCGGGGCGCTAAAGAGACCTTGGTAAATGTCCGGTTCTTGCAGGTCAATCTCAATCATACAAGGCTAGCTACCACCAATCTCTTTCACCACATGACAGAACTAGGCGTCTCGCTAGCGGCAGTCTCAGACCCGTACAGGCAGGGGAAAAAGCTGCCATCTCCGCCTCCGGGCTTTCAATACATAGCGGCTGAACGCAACCCAGTTGTGGCAGTCACCATGCAGAGGGCTCCTTTTGATATTTGTCCACTCCTGGTATCAGAGCTCGTCGTCGCAATATACTGCGAGGCAAACGATACAGACTTTCTATTCATCTCCGCGTATGCACGGCCACATAAATCGATGGAGCCCACATTGGTGCTGGTGTAACGGGTACTGACCCGGTCGCGGATGCGAAATATCGTACTAGCTGTTGACTTCAATGCCAAGCACAGTGCCTGGGGTGCGCAAGGGTCTGACCCCCGCGGGTCACATCTTGTAGAATTCGCGGCCGCGACAGGGCTGGTCCTGCTAAACGACTCGTCCTCGATACCAACGTACGAGAATAAGTACAGCATGAGCTGGATTGATGTCACCCTCGTCCTGCCTGCAACTATTGCTGCAGGCTATTCATGGCGCATGCGCGAAGACGTTACATGTTCCGAGCATAGATACCTCGAAATAACGATTGGCAGAGACACGGCAACTCGGAACAAACGGCTGACGCGGTTCGCATGCGAACAGTTGCTGGAGGCACTCAGCCGGGAGCCGTGGTTTGACCGAGTAACGGGCGCACAGTTGCAATCGGCAGACGCACTCGAGTTTGTCGTCAGCCAATTCTACCAAGTATTCGAAAGGTACCGCCGTAAACACTTAAGACCTGCACATCAAACGAGAAGGGGCAATCCCTGGTGGACGCCGGAACTGGCGCTGGAGCGAAAGCACGTAAACACCATGCGTCGCTGCTTTCTGAGATGCAAGAATGGCGCTTTGCGCAGCGTCTTTCGGGCGGAATACAGCGCGACACTTGCCGCCTTCCGTAGCAACACTGCTCGTGCCAGGGAAGCGTATTTGAGGGGTTTTTGCGCCGAATGTGCGCGACGGTCAGTTTTTCAGCGCCCTACAAGGAGGCGTTCGGGAGAAAACGCGCAGACTTGATTCTCACCCTTTTGCGAGAGGACGGCACTTTCCTGTCTACGCACTTAGAAGTGGCAGCACTATTATTGCAGACGCAAGTCGCTGTGGACGACCCGGCGTCCGACTTCGCAGGGGCGCCTGCGCAAGTATGCGTTTGGTGTGTAGCGACAACATGGACCCGAGCTAACGGGGGAGTTTTTACTCCCTCCCACGCCTAGCCGTGCGTGGCTTTGCCGTGTCCGGGGAAAACGGGATCCTGAGGGTTGAGCCGATGCTGGGTGATTGGGCCTTTATGGCCCCCCAGCCGAGGCAACACACCCCTTCGGCCCCGGCTTCACGTAGACGGCACCCCTGGGCTGACCAACCCAGGGGAAATCGGCAGTCGCCTTTTCCTATCTCTCTCTCCCTAAATCTTTGTCTTTATCTCTCACTATTTTATCTGTCCTGTCTTCTACTCTCTTCTGTCTACTTCCAAACTTCCTGGCAGCTAGGGTTAACTTTTTGCAAATAGCCTACCTTGGTCTAGGTGCATTGGGTTATAATAGCGTTGTACGGCTGGTGTCTGCAGGTTTTAGCATCCGCAAACTTGTAGCGTCCCCTCGTTGGGCTCCGTGGTGGGTGGCCGCCAACGCTTCTGAAGAAAATTAAACTGGCATGCATAGAGCTTTTCCCTTATTAAGTGATCGTACCGCCTTAAAGCGCGTACGCATTGAAGACTTAGGCTTTTTCAACCGATCAAGTGAAAACTTCCCCGATTTTCATGTTATACATAGTGAGATAAGCAGCAAGCAAGCCAGAACTGTATCCCCCTTTGTAGTAGCCAGATGTCTCACAGAAACTCTTGGAGCCGGGTACAAAGTTACCAAAATGGCCAGTGGACACCTCCTCCTTGAAGTTCGAGAAAAAGAAGAGTTTGAAAAGCTACAGAATCTTTCAACTTTTTGTGACAATCCCATCTCTGTAACACCACACAGATCTGTGAACACAACCCGTGGAGTAGTATCTGATGCTGATTTGCTCGGCTTGACTAAAGAGGAACTTCTGGAGGGGTGGAAGAGTCAGAATGTGACCAATGTACAAAGGATCATCATTAGAAGAGCCAACAAGGTAACACCAACGAAACACCTAATACTCAAGTTCGCTTCCAGTAATCAGCCAGAAAGTATTCAAACAGGGTACACGAAGACGTCGAGCAGACCATACATACCTAACCCGTGTCATTGTTTTAAATGCCAGAAGTATGGCCATGGCTCAAAAAGCTGTCGTGGTCACCAAACTTGTGCACAATGTGGAGTGTCAGGCCACAATTCTGACAATTGCGAAGAACCATCACACTGTGTGAACTGTGGCGGAAATCATGCCGCATACTCATGGTCTTGCTCATTTTGGAAAAAAGAAAAAGAAATCATCACATTGAAAATTAAAGAAAATATCAAATTCAAGGAAGCAAGACGAAGAGTGTCGCCATTTTACGGCGCTACATATGCTGATGCGGCGCGTCAGGGGGCAACGCCGCACCAGCCCTCGCCACTCCTTCGGCCAGCGCAGAGCGAGCCGTCGGCTGTGGTGCCTTCCCCAAGGCAGCAGTAGTTCAGTCTACTCCGCCTCCTAGCGAATTCAGGCCGGAGACTCCAGGTTCCTCTGGTATCAAGGCCTCCCCTCACCAGGTGAGGCCTAAAATCCGAACCACCAGCTCGCATGTGCGGGCACCCAGTGCCTCTGAGGAGGCAATGGACACAACGGTACCCTTGGTACCAAAACTGCGGCGCGGCTCTTCGGAGCGCACCAAGAAAAATAAAAAACCAATAACGGGGCCGGACGACTGTTCTGCCACCTGAATTAACGAGCTCACTCCAACACAGAATACTCTTTGTACACACAGAAGCATCTCTCTTGTTTAAATATGCAGACAGGAATATTACAGTGGAACATCCGAGGCCTTTTCGAAACCTCGATAACTTACAAGAACTCCTCGACGAACACAATCCAAGAGTGCTGTGTGTACAAGAGACACACTTAAAACGAACAAACACAAACTTTTTACGTAACTACGTAATCTTCCGAAAGGACAGAGTTGATGCCATGCCACCATCCGGTGTTGTAGCGGTTATAGTTAGTCAAGGTATAGCATGCCACAATTGCCCCTTCAAACTTCCCTCAAGGTGGTGGCTGTCCGAGCAGTTATTCTAAACAAACTTGTCACTGTCTGCTCTTTGTACATACCTCCGCACCACCGTCTTGAAAAACTTCGATTCCAGTCTTTAATAGACGAACTACCTGAACCTTATCTGGTCCTTGGGGACCTGAACGCACATAATGGTCTGTGGGGTGACTCTCGCTGTGATGCAAGAGCTCGTCTCACTGAACAATTCCTCATTTCGTCAGGTGCTTGCCTGTTGAATAGGAAAGAAACAACATACTATAACCTTGGCAACAAAACTTACTCTTCTTTAGACCTCCGTATCGCATCTCTTCCACTTGTACCATTACTTCAGTGGGAAGTCATAAATAATCCATATGACAGTGACCATTTTCCTTCAGTTTTGAGTACACCAATAATATATGAATGTCCTCCACATGTTCCGAAATGGCTAGTAAACAAAGCCGACTGGGAACAATTTCAAAAGATTACTCACTTAAGTTGGACTGACATATGCGGATTAGGCATAGATGAAGCTGTGCAGTACTTCACGGCTTTTCTTACTGACGCAGCAGGCAAGTGCATTCCACAAACATCTGAACTGCCCGGCAAAAGACACGTCCCATGGTGGAACACTGAGTGTCAGATTGCGCGAAAGGAACAGAACAGGGCATGGAGGCTGCTGCGGAACTCGCCGATAGCGGAAAACCTTGAGAGCTTTAAGAGCTTTAAATCAATAGGCAGGAGAACGCGTCGGCAGGCCAGAAGAGAAAGCTGGCACAAGTTTTTATCAGAGATAACTTCATATACACAAGGGGCTAAAGTCTGGAACATGGTCCGTAGGGTAGTAGGAAGACAAGTACACTCACTCCCACTCGTAAACACACAGGGTGACAGCCTGGAAGATCAGGCGAACTTCCTCGGTGCACACTACGAGCAAGTGTCTAGCTCGTCACACTATACTGAAGCTTTCCAAAGATATAAAGCAAAGATAGAAAAGCAGACACTAGAATACAAATGTACAAATCAAGAGGCATACAACCAACCTTTCAACTTAGCTGAGCTACAAACATCACTAAACTCTTGCAGTAATTCTGCCCCAGGCTATGACCGTGTCACGTATGAAATGTTGAAAAGCCTGCCGCTCAAAACACGAAAAACTATACTCTCTCTATACAGTGCTATTTGGCTTTATGGCACCATCCCTGCTTCCTAGAAAGAGGCTATTGGTATCTTTATTGCCCCGCCGCGGTAGTCTAGTGGCTAAGGTACTCGGCTGCTGACCCGCAGGGCGCGGGTTCGAATCCCGGCTGCGGCGGCTGCATTTCCGATGGAGGCGGAAATGTTGTAGGCCCGTGTGCTCAGATTTGGGTGCACGTTAAAGGACCCCAGGTGGTCTAAATTTCCGGAGCCCTCCACTACGGCGTCTCTCATAATCATATAGTGGTTTTGGGACGTTAAACCCCACATATCAATCAATCAATCAATCAATTGTTATCTCTATTATGAAACAGGGCAAAGACCCTTCCTCAGTGCCAAGTTATAGGCCCATTGCACTAACCAGCTGCCTTTGTAATCTTTTTAAAAAAATGATAAACCACTGACTTTTATAATTCCTTGAAACACACAATCTGCTTGACCAATACCAATGTGTGTTTCAAGAGGATAGATCCACCACCGACCATCTGGTGCGTATCGAGGCACAGATCCGAGACACTTTCCTCGAGAAACAATACTTCCTCGCTGTGTTTCTCGATATCAAAAAGGCCTACGACACAACATGGCGTTCTGGCATATTAATAGACTTGTCTCACCTGGGTGTGCGCGGTAGAATGCTTTCCATAATCGAGAGTTACTTGTCCAGTCGGAAATTTTGTGTCCGTGTGGGCAGTATTCTCTCCCAAACATTTGCTCAAGAAACGGGGGTACCGCAAGGTGGTGTACTTAGTTGTACACTTTTTATTATCAAAATGAATTTCTTGCACCTGTTCATCCCCCGCAACATGTTTTATTCCACATATGTCGATGACGTCCAGCTTGGCTTTAAGTCATGCAACCTAGCAATGTGTGAGCGGCAGGTTCAGTTAGGTTTAAACAAGGTGTCCAAATGGGCAGAGGAAAACGGATTCCGGCTGAACCCACAAAAAAGCACCTGTGTCTTGTTCTCCCGAAAAAGAGGCGTGCACTCAGAACCTGACATTGAACTGAACGGTCAATGTCTGTCTGTCAATGCGGAGCATAAATTCTTACGCTTAATCTTGCACAACAAGTTGACCTTCGTACCGCACATCAAGCATATAAAAATAAAATGTTTAAAAGCCTTCAATGTTATAAAATTGTCACGTACTACATGGGATAGTGACAGGCAATGTCTCATGAACCTGTATAGAAGCCTCATTCGCACCCACTTTAGATTATGGGGCCGTTGTTTATCACTCTACGACTCAAAGTGCTTCGAAGATGCTGGACCCCGTGCACCATTTGGGCATCCGCCTTTCTACGGGTGCTTTTCGCACCAGCCCCATAGAAAGCCTTTACGTTGAGTCAAATGAGTGGTCGCTTTATTTGCACAGAACTTACATGTCCTTTGTTTATTTCCTTAATGTGAAAGCAGACAAGAAGCACCCCTCATACTCTACAATTAATGATTTGTCAAGCTCAACTCTGTTTCAAAACAGGCCTTCGATGAGGCAGCCCTTCTCAGTTCGCCTGAAGAGTCTAGCTGAGGAAACTGGAGTCTCACTTGAACACAGTTTAATGGCTCCTGTAGCATACCCGCCACCGTGGCAATGGCAGACTATAGACTGCGATGTGTCTTTTCTAGAAGTTACAAAACATGCGCCTATTTTCCATATCCGAACATATTTCCTAGAACTTTAACACAAATACACACGTCCTGAGTTCTTTACAGATGCCTCTAAGTCCAACTCCTCTGTGTCCTACGCTGCTGTTGGCCGTTCCTTTTCAGATGCTGGCCCTCTACATCAAGGCACAAGTATCTTCACAGCGGAAGCTTACGCGATACTTGTGGCAGCTAAACACATCAAACAATTACAAATACAAAAAGCAGTAATTTATACAGACTCCCTCAGTGTGGTAACGGCACTGCACAGTCTTAAAAAACAAAAACCCTGTCCTCGTCTCACTTTACTCCATTTTATGCACACTCTACACACTCAACCAACATGTTGTAGTGTGCTGGGTGCCAGGGCACCGAGAGATTCAAGGCAACGTGATGGCGAATCAGCTTGCTGCATCCGTCCACGAAATCAATGCCACTACACCCATATCGATCCCGCCCCTTGATCTTAAGCTCTCTCTCAAACGAAAGCTCAGGGAATACTGGCAGAGCAAGTGGGATAGACACACACAAAACAAGCTACACGTTATGAAGCCACACCTTGGCCATTGGCCACCAGTATCAAAATCGCGTCTAACAGAGGTAACACTAACAACACTCAGGATAGGACACACATACACGACACACACACATCTTTTGTCCGGTGGCGATCCATCATTGTGTGATAAATGTGGTGAGGCATTAACAGTTCTTCACGTTTTAATCCAATGTGAACGATTAGACACTCTAAGAAGACAACACTTTCCATTACCCTACCGACAACATATACCATTACACCCCGCAATGTTTGTTGGTAGAGAACCACTTTTGACCAATAAATTATTGCTAGCTTTTTTTAAGAGATGTCGGTTTTTACCATGTAATATACCCAGGCATTGCGTAGCGTGACCTCTCAAGAGTGATTGCTGCTGAAGTGACTATATTTAAAAGCACTTGCCTCGCAACCCTTGGACACAAGGGCGCTGAAGAGGCACTTGTGCTAGTGCCAAATATTTTTACATGTTCTGATTATCAAAACTCTTGTCACCCTTTTTACCATGCATATCACGCCACTGTCATGATCTTAATACTTATGTTTTTACCCGCATTATCGCGAGGAATTTTAAGGCCCCCATACAGCCACGCAACATATCATTGTCTGCATCTCTACTCATTGAAATGGCGCTGTTTGGCCATCAATTGGCCCTTGCGCCACAAAGCGCCACACATCATCATGACCTTGCGTCCGGTCAACCCGAGCACGAAACCATCCGTAGGCAAGCTCATGCCCCATACCGGACACGCCGACAGGACGTTCCCTTCTCCCAGGCAGAGCTCGAGGTGGTGGTTCGTCAAATGGGTGACCGGTCGGCCCCCGGCCCGGACAAGATAATGCCCCACCTATAGTTAAAGGGTTGGCTCAGATCCGAACAGCATTTCTTCTGTGGTTGTTCAATACTTCACTCCGTCTCGGCCACTTTCCATCGCAGTGGCGCAGGGGACGCGTAATTTTCCTTCGTAAGTGTGGCCGCCCACCAGGTTCCACAGCTTCGTACCGACCCATCTGCATAAATTCTGCCTTGGGCAAGGTATTAGAGCGCCTTTTGAATGGGAGGCTGTCTATTTTCCTGCACCAACGCGAACACGTTCACCCCCGTCAGTACGGGTTCACGCATGGTAGGAGCGCTGTACGGGCATTATACCAACTGCACGAGTGCCTCCTCCGGCTCAAGACTGAGCGCACACCTGCAGTGTTAAAGTCTCTCGATTTCAAGGGAGCATTTGATAGCGTCTGGCACCCGTTAGTGCTCCGAATTTTTTGGGAACGTCAATTGCCGTCACAGCTTTTTCATCTTTTTCGTTCCTTTCTGGTGCACTGCACTGTCGTATTTAAGTCCCACGCCGGGCAGGTAGAGCCACATCCCTCGCTGGGCAGTCCCCAGGGCTCGCCTCTTTCACCACTTTTGTGGAACGCAGTTATACATGGCCTCCTGTCGCTCCCCATGCCAGAAGGAGTGCTTGTTCAAGCTTACGGAGACGACACAGACGTCATTATCCCGGGAACCACACGGATCGCCCTTGGGGACAAGGGTTCCGAGGTGCTGTGACGGGTGCAGCGCTGGGCAATTACGTCCAAAGTATCGCTAAATCGAGAGAAAACGTGCTGCGTGCTGTTTTCTCATGGCGTTGGTGGAATGGAACGCGTCCGTCTCTCCATTCGGGCGGCCAATTCGGAAAAAAGCCTTAAATTTGTCGACATACTCCGCGTTCTGGGTGTCGTATTTGACCGCCGCCTTTTCTTCTTCGCTTATGCCGATCACCTGAAGGAAAAGGTGAATCACCTGGGGCGAAGGTGGTTACCTTTAAGAACACGGCAGGTAACCTTCGGCCAGACGCAATTAGATGACTCTACAAACAAGTTATGCTGCCGACCATTATTTATGCGTCAATCATTTGGTGGCCTGAACGACCGGACTGTCGTTTGAAAAGCCGCCTTGTAACGATCCAATGTTCGGCTTTACTCGCACTAACGGGCGCGTATCGAACCACTCGGACGACGGCATTGCAGGTTCTTATGCACGCTCCCCGATCGAGATGGAACTGCGTCTCCTCAATAAGGAGTTCGCTCTCCTACGATTACGGCGCAAATTCACGTGGGAGGGGCAAGCAATAGACCCTAGACAGGTGGCTCTGCCGATGGAAAAGTGGACATTCCACCCGTCTAAGACCTTACAAGAGCAGAAGGTGGTTTGTCCTTCGGTACCCGAGGCCCTAGAGATGGCAAGGCGTCCGGGCATACACGTTTATATGGACGGTGCGTACTCGCCCAATTCCGCTGGAGCGGCGTATGTGGCATTCGGAAGGGCAACCTCCATCGTCGCCACAGGCTGATTTCGGGTGCTGGACGCCTCGAGTGCATATTGCACAGAGGTTGTGACACTCACGGAACCTCTACAGTTCCTGAGAACGTACAATCAAGATCAACCGGGATACGTTTATACAGATTGTTTATCAGTCCTACAAGCATTGGCCAACCCGGAATGTTTAGACCCTCGCATCGTGCGCTTGCGCGAGCTTATTGCGGATATCTCGTTGACCCGATCTTTTCGAGTTTCTCACGTCACTGGGCACAAAGGAATTTTCGGTGACCAGCTCGCCGATTTCCTAGCTTCGCGAGCGTGCCGGATAGGCGCCGTTCGTCGGGCCCACCTTTCCGTCCGTCAGGTCAAATCGCGTCTCCGGCATTGGTTATTTGACCTCTGGAATTTAGATTGGCGCCAATCACATGCGGACACCGAACTCGCCAGATGGGTTCCCGAGGTCACAAGCATTCCGTCATTTTTATCACCCAATAGACACCTCACCACACTACTGAGGGGACACGGCCGCTTTCTCTATTACGTTCACCTGTTCGGTTTGATGGGGGATCCGCTCTGCCCCTGTGGCAAGCTCTGTCCATCAATCGAGCACTACTATGGTGAATGTAAATTTACCGCTTCGATCACAGATCGCGTGCAGCCTCGTGAGGCCCTACTGATTGGAGATCGTGCTGTAGTTCTCCGGAGTACATAAAACCGGGCGTTGCTCACTTTGGTGGTCACGAAAATTAGTGCCCAGATTCGAGACATGACACGATAACACGAATATAAACACTCACATGTCACTCACCTCAGAGACCCGGTCGGAGACCATTTGTCACGTTCGCGTGCAGGCCTTTTGGCCGAATATGGCGGGGACATCACCCCTGCCTGCGCGCAGCGGGCAATGGTCGACGGTGGGTCAGACGGTCGGACCGTACTCGGTGATGTGTCCCAGAGAGGAGAAGACTTCAACCGAACAACCGAAACGCCTGCCTCGAACAACTGCCAGCATCAGGAGACGCGAGCTCTGCAGGATCTAGTGTACTCGCCAACTGCATCATACGGCCGGCATGAAGCCAGGTGTCACGTGACCAATACGCATGCGGTCGACAAATGTCCGCTATGCTCAATCCTTACGTTGATGTCATTCATCCCAGACTTTTGGACCTCTGATGTGTCCCACCCCACTGTCTCCAGTCTCTCATTCGTTTACACATTAACGACATATATTGGCATGTTGACGACCACAAATTAAAATAACCCAGGTATCTGTGCTCGCAGACCCAACGCCTTGGGACCCCACAGCGTTAAAGTTTGCCCCTACAATTTCTTTTCTAATTGGCTTTATTACTAAATTGTGCGTTTTGGGTGTATTGAACCCCCCTTCATTTGTATTTTATTGGCTTTAAAACTGGTATGCCGTGGCAGGGACAGGTCTTTTCCCAAACAATTATTTTAATTTTTTCTTCTGATCGTAGCTGGGAATGAAGTTTACTGGGGCGGGGTCGGCTCGCGCTTGTGCCTGTTCGGCGTTCGCTTCGCTGCTGCAGTTTTCCGAGAATACGTGAGTAATTTCCATATTTAAGCTTGTGAATCTTAGCAGGGGTTGTTTTTAAGCACATAGGGTCTCCATTCGACACGTTAGTTTGATTAAAAAGAGGGATGTTTTATTATTATTCTTGATTTCATTTCTGGCCCATTGGCTTCTATGGCCATTAGGCCGCCCAAGCGGGTATGCGCCATGGCTGAGCCAACACAGGCTACTTCGGCGATCATGCCCGCGGGTGGGCAGTCAGTTTCAAGTATGAAATCCGGTACATCTCGTGAACACCGGGTCCCGTTGCCTGATTCTACGTCGGACTACACATGTGAAACTTATTGCTGGACCCGGTCCGGCGATCCGATCGGACTCTCGCACCAGCGGGGCGCCTATGGGTGCGCCGCTGACGAGGGGCTTCATCGATGTGGCATTGGCCACCTTATGGTCGCAGATGAAAATACATCAGCAAAGAATAGAGGAAATTCTATTCGAAGATAAAACGAAAATATCGAACGGCCAGAGAGCACTGATAATAACGGAGACGAATGCCATGAATAATATTTGTGCTGAGTTCAAAGCACAGGCTACATGGCGAGACGGAGTTGTGAAGGAGCTCCGCTGACAACTGGACGAGATCCGTAGGGAGGTGGCGGAACTATGACTACAGGTAGCACTTGGATGTGCTCCCGCGACCGGTCGATCATTCGCGGACGTCGTGACTGGCCGTCGTGATGACGTTGCGGTTTTTCCCGCGTCCGCGGGTGTACCGGGACTTCTTGGCGCACCTCAAAGTTCCGGAATCCCGGGAATTTCGAGACAACAACAGGAACAACTGGTGCCCTCTCAACACGTCGCCTTCGTAACACCGGTAGGTGACACAAGAACTCCGGAAAAAGATGCGCTATCACTTCTAAAAACACATATAAATCCAAGAGAAGCAGGAATAGGAGCAGTGACACTGCACCAGACGCGCTTAGGTGTCACTGTTCTCGCGACAGATAGATCATCGCTTGATAATTCAAAGAATGCAGTTGAAAATACTCCCGTAACGTGTTCGGCGCTTACGGTTCGCAGTCCTGCGAAACGTAAGCCGCACGTCAAGATTACGGGAGCAGATCCCGAAGTGTATACATCAAGGTTAACACAAGAACTTAATGATAGAAACCCGGGACCTAATCTGGATTTGTCGACGACAGTAAAAACCGCATTTAAAGAGAGAAGCAGAAATATGACTTTCATAATAGAACTTAAACCTGAAGATTTTCGCACAATTATGACAAAAGATAGAGTATGCGTAGGATGGACATCGGGTAGAGTCAGTGAAGACATTCACGTCTCTCTATGCACGCATTGCGCCACCTACGGTCATACTCGCAGATTACTGTCCAGACAAAAATAACCAAGCAAAAGCAGTTTACACGAGGTGTGCAGAAAATCATGCTGCACAAGAGTGTACCCAAATACAGCCTCCAACAACATTTTGCTGTGCCCCTTGCAGACAACTTGCAAGGGAAAGCACACCGCATTTTGCAGGACATGAAAATTGCCCTATACTACTGCAAAGAGTTGCGCGACTGCGTGCGCGAACAGACTATGAAGCGTGAAAACAGTTTTTTTAGCCGTGTCCGGAGCTCGTCTCCGGTACACGGCGAGTTCACGGGTTTTATAACTTTAAAGTGTGCGAGCTGGCGCGAAGATGGCGCGCCAGTTCGCACAAATTCCTTCATTCTTAAAATATTTTTCTTCTTTTTCCGGACGAATTGGATACTTCTAATTTTAATTCTTAACAACCTTCATTACATCACCTCTTTTTTAAACTTTTATCATTTTTTCTATACTACGACTTCTTTAAAAACAATTTTCTTTTCTTTATTAACATTTCGCGATCAACAAAATAATGTTGTGTCTTTAAACACTTTTATTTTCTTCTTCTGCTTCCACGCTCCATGGTCCGCTCTTCCAAATATAGGTGTGGTGACATATGCAAAGCATCATTCGAAAAGCAAACGAAGCGACACCTGTTTGCAATTGTGGGGAGCTCTTGCACCAAAGTAAATATTTGGTACGACAGATGGCGTCGGTTCATACCTTTTGTAAGACAATACAATTATTTTCTGAAATTTTATCACTGGCTCATACAAATAAATTGTCACAATAGCCTGGCACACAATAGCCTGGCACAAACTTAAATATACTACCTCATAACTTTCTTACTAAATCTTAAATTCACACAAACAAACTTGGATCATTCCGAATCGGCAACGCAAGGACTAGTTTATGTAGTGGATAAATTTCAAATCGACGTAGCAATAGCTTGCGATCCACATATCAGACGAAAACGAATACCAGGTATTCCAAACACGAACTTCAATTTGGCAGCACAAGAAGAACCAAAAATAATTATTTTCGGGAACCACGTGAATACGATTGGTTTCCTATTTTAATACATGCCCATGTAATAGCAGTTAGAGGAACGTCGCCATCTGTTGACTTTTTAGTAATCGGAGCTTATTGTCCTCCCCATAATGATATAAATATGTATTTAGATAGTGTTTCAAATGTAATTGAGAAATCTCCTACACAACATATCATTCTTGCCGGAGATTTTAATGCTATAAGTGCGTGTTGGGGAAATCTTTTGTCGGACATGCGGGGCAATGCTGTGGTGCAAACGCTCTCCCAGCATTCCCTACATGTTCTCATCGACACAAATTCACCACCTACAATTGAAACCAAATATGCGTCAAGCTGGATAGACATAACAACTGCCAGCAACTGCATAGTATCAATGGGATACGAATAGGAAATTTTAAATGACTACATGTTTAGTGGCCACAGGATAATTTTATTTTCCTTTTCTAATGCGACCAGGCCTTCTATAAAGAAATTAACCTTTCGAGGGAAAACAATACTTCTTGATTCGTTAAAAAATGATGAATGGTTTTCCAAGGTAACTGGAGCAGATCTTAAATCTGCATACGCATTACACTTCATACTACAAAAATTCTACGATAAATACAATTCACTTGTAACAGCAAATCTTCGAAATGTACGTAACGGTCCACACAGGGCCAAATCCTGGTGGACTAGAGACCTCGAGATGGAACGAAAACAAGTGAGACAGTTACATAGAGTATTCCAACGAGCGCGTGACCCGAATATGAGAGAACAACTTCGTTCCTCTTATTCGGCAGCGCGCACAATTGATAGGAATAACATCAGGAAAGCACAATAAGCGGCACTAAAGCGATTTTGTACAGATTGCTCCAAACTGACCTCGTTTGGAGCACAGTACAAAATCGCTTTTAACAAAAACAAATCACCCATTTAATTGCCTTCATTAAGAAAACCGGACAGTACGCTCACAGAGAGCGTACTAGAATCAGCATCTTTGCTGTTGAACGCTCAAGTACTAAAAGATATGCATGAATCAGATGCCGAAATACACCGAGAAATAAGAGCAATAGTGTTTGCAAACGCAACATCTAAGCATGACGATCGAGAATTTACACATTTTGAAATAAAAACAGCCATTTCAATGTGCAAAACGAATTCAGCAGCGGGTCGTGACGGTTTAACTCTTACCACGATAAAAAATATTTTTGAATACCATCCAAATTTCTTTTCATTCATTTTCAATTCGGCATTACAATTAGGACATTTTTCGACCATTTGGAAATCCGGAAAAATTATTTTTATCCCAAAAGCCGGTAGAAATCTGGAAGACACATATTCTTATTGACCAATAGTTATAAATTCATTATTCGGCAAAATTTTGGAACGTCTATTAAATTCCGTCAGTATTATTTCGTAAATTCAAATTTATTTATTTATTTACAGATACTGCTGTCTCGATACACGAGACAAAGCAGGAGTGGGTACATTAGGAAAAGGAACGAACATACATTAAGCAATACCAAAGAAACATACAAAGCATTTAAAACATATTACAAAATATGGTTAGGCAGTTCTTTCAAAAACAGTTCAATTGGTTTTTCGCGTAGGGAACCATCTAGGTTGTTCGAAATCTCAACAACGGCTGGAAAAAAGGAATGCTTAAAGCAATTTACAAATGGCTGGAAGGGAACAATGTTGAGTGGGTGAGATCGGCGCGTGGTTTGTCATGCTGAATCACAAAAAGTAATCGGTGCTTCAATGCAACTGCGGCTGCGTACAATCTTATGTAGCAGAGTGATACGGTCAAGTGTGCGTCGGAAAGCAAGGGGTTCTAACGACAATGAGCATGCGTGAGATGAGGGAGAAAATAACTTAATACAAAACAACCAATATGGTTTTACAACTGGTAAGAGTGCATTCATGGCCCTATACGACCTAAAACAAAGTCTAAAAGAAAACAAACAACACAAAATACCAGTAATGTTAGTATTTTTAGATTTTAAAGGATCTTTTAATTCTGTCTGGCACTCCCTTGTGCTAACATTTTTTTTTTCAAAAACACGGTTGCCCGAGAAATCTGTACCATCTCTTACAATCATTTCTAACTAGTAGAAAAATTGTATATAAAACAAAAGTGTCCCAAGTACATGACGCACCAACTTTGGGAAGTCCACTGGGATCACCCATAATTCCACTACTGCGGAATGTGGTCATAGGTGGATTACTAAAAATATCGACACCAAATGTTAAAATACAGGCATTTGCGGACGACACAGTTACAACAATATCGTGTCAAACGAAAGCCGCATTAGAACGAACGCAGCCGATGTCTTACGAAAAGTATCTTCTTGGGCATACACGGTCAAAGTAACGGTTAATCTGACAAAGTCGGAATATATAATTTTTCCTAATGGCCAGCCATCAATGCGAACAGCGACATTTAATGTAGTCATGGGTGATGGACGATTACAATGTAAAGAATCACTTCGTATATTAGGAGGGTTATTTCATTCAAGATTAGGCTTTAAAGAACATGTAGATTATATTCGTCTAAAATTAGAAAATTTAGTTCCAAAAATACTAACATTTTTTTTCAAATTCAATATACAGGATCACCTAAACCGGCAAAAATGATTTATAAACAAGTAGTTTTACCGTCCATCACCTATGCGGCTCCGGTGTGGTGGACAGATCCTCCCGATGCAATTCTTAAGGAGATCATTTCCGCACACCGATTGCCATTACTTGCACTAACTGGCGCGTACCGCACGACTCGAACAGCAGCTTTGCAGGTCATAACAAGGGCACCTTCGATAGAGTTGGAGCTTGAGCGCCTTTGCGCCGAGTTTTCTCTAATCGTTAGAAAACAGCCCACATGCTATGGTCCCCAATATTACATACCTAATGATACTGAATATTCAAGAGACCCGTGGCAGGACCACCCGGCTGATCGAGCATGTTCACATTCATATACTAAACTAACACGACACGACATCAAGAATGTGACAGGTTCACGCTTACTGCATGTCTATACTGATGGCTCCTATACGTCTCGTGCTGCTGGAGCAGCATATATAATCTTAAATTACAAACAAAAAATACTAAAAAGTTGCCCAATTTAAAATACCTAACGTAAGCAGTGCATACTGTACAGAAATATTAGCATTACAAGAGGCAGTAAATTATTTATTACTACACACACCGAAAATACAGATTAACATATATACAGACAGTTTATCTCTACTAACAGCATTAGAAAGTGTAAAATCGACGGATGCACGAATAGCGCGATTGGTAAAAGATCTTACATCAATCAAGATGCGTGTCCCCGTAAACCTTTCTTATGTACGTAGACACAGCAATCTCTATGGTAATGATTTGGCAGACGCTGCTGCATTCTCAGTCTCAAAATATGGCACAATTAGGTATTCTAAACTTTCAGTTAAAACAGTTAGAACAAAAGTTTATAACCAATTGTACGCTTTTTGGAATAAATATTGGCAACAAAATCATTCCGGTACCGCTTTATTTAATTGGGTTCCAAATATAGACAAGATACCAGTGTACTTCCCACCATTTAAGTCTTTAATACTTATTTTAACTGGACATGGATGTTTTCCTTTTTACTTACACCGCTTTAATTTTGCATTACATTCATACTGTCCATGTGGTCAGGAATGTAATACAATTCTACATTATTATAATGAATGTTGCATTACTGCACCACTCGTAGCCACCCTAACTAGACCAGGACATCCCTCGCCTATTACAACAGAAGAATTTCCTGATCTATTAGCTGTACGAAAAAACAGAGCAGTGGTGATTAAAACGGAAAAAAACAATCGATGAGTTGTTATCGGATTACGTTAGACCACAACTAAATCCGGACGGATCATGATCTCAATTTAAATTGAGAGTTCAGTCGGATAAAGTACAAGCTGTCAAGGATGTGGCGACCCCAGTCTAGCTTCTTGGACGGGCCTGTAAGTTACCTCGAATGAGAAAAACTTTTGTACCGGGCCTAAGAGTCGTGACTGACTCTTTTCCCATCGACTTGGGAAGCGGCTTTTCAAAATATTAAGGAAACAAGAGTAAACACCACTATGAGTCTTAAAAAAATACTAATAATATTAAATAATTTCTACCAACCGTTTAGGGCGTGGCGGCCCATGTCCAGCGACTAGGACAGGCCCGATTCGATATTATGCTGTATTGAAACAGAAAATAAGTGGGCCACAGAGCCGTGGCTGGCTCTATCCGTGCGACGGCTGAACGGTGGACGATAAAATGAATATTTTACGTCACGCACTTTTATTAGGTTGCTGCAATATAACGCACAGCATACAAAGTGCTCAATGTAACACTTAACAGTGTTAAAAAAAGACTTTGTGGGAACAAAAGCAGGCAGTGAGGCCTCGCTTGCACATACACGATCTCCAAGGATGGCAAGCCTTCATAAAGTAAACTATTGTGTTTACTTCATTCTTTCAGACTTAAAAAAAAACTGCTCTCATACTTAAGATCTGAGCCGTAGGAAAAAAATGTCTTATAAAAAAAAACGATACCTTACAGAATACTATCTTGTAACATCTAGAATACATAGAATGGACATAGAATACATAGAATGGACAATTGAACATATTAGAAAAAAAAGGTAGTGGAACGATGGTGGTTCAGAAATACACAGTCATAATCGTAATGGTAATTCGCCTCTTTCTTTCCTCTCTTTCCTTTATTTTTCTCAATTAAAAAATAATAAATTTGTTCAACTTTTTCCTTTTGTTCCTTTTTTCATATTTTTATTTTCTCTTTTTCATCTACGACTATTATTTTTTATTTTTTATTTATTTTTAGTGACAATATGTGGGGAAAATTATACTGGTTTAAGCAAATAAAACAATTCGACGCCACTGAGCGGATGACCGGACGGGCCGAACGTTGGGGCTAGCTCGTGCTTTTACAGCATGTAATCTGGAATATATTTTTATTTTCCAGATCTATGCTATCTGTGCCTAACGAACATTATTCAGTTTTACAGATACCGGAGTACTTCAACTACAAGAAAAAAAATAAAGCAAACCACATGAAGTCACAACCGACAAGGCACATCTTCACCTGAGCACATTTCTACAGCCTCATCACAAGTTTTCCCTTTTTTATATTTCTTTCAATAAATGGCCTCCGCGAGACCATTCTGTGCTTGCTGAGCCAACGCCTTCGGACACATATCCGTTACCATTTACCGTGCCCAACAATTATATTTCCAATTGGTGTTCTTCAAACAAAATTTTGCGCTTTGGGTACTTTTATACCCCTTTTCATTTATTTTAATTGGTTTTATGCCTGCTATAGCTGCACGTAGGAGCAGGCTAGTCACCACTTTTATTTTAAGTTATTTTCATGTCCGGGTGATGGAGAGTTTGAGGTGGGGCGGTACATCTGTCAAACGGTAACGCAGGTGTCTTAAGGCGAGCTCAGCGAGGACAGAAACCTCGCTTAGAGCAAAAGGGCAAATACTTGCTTGATCTTAAATTTCAGTACGATTCGAGATCGCGAAAGCAGGGCCTCTCGATCTTTTTGGCTTTTTTAAGCAAGAGGTGTCAGAAAAGTTACCACAGGGGTAACTGGCTTGTGGAGGCCAAGCGTTCATAGCGACGTCGCTTTTTGATCCTTCGATGTCGGCTCTTCCTATCATTGCTTAGCAGAATTCGCCAAGCGTTGGATTTTTCACCTACTAATAGGGAACGTGAGCTGGGTTTAGAGCGTCGTGAGACATGTTAGTTTTACCCTACTGATGACCGGTCGTTGCGATAGTAATTCTGCTCAGTACGAGAGGAACCGCAGATCCGGACATTTGGTTAACGTGCTTAGTCGAGAGTACAGTGGTGCGAAGCTACCATCCGTGCGATTACGACTAAACGCCTCTAAGTCAGAATCCCGTGTAAGCACTGCAATGATATCGTGTGCACTTGCGGCGAATGCGGGTAAGATTAGCGCCGGGTCCAGCGCGGCGGGCCGCCGCGCTTTCCGGCTCGATGACGCCAAATGAACCCAGAGAGTGCCACACCAGAGGCCTAGTATTGACGAGGCCACTGGCCTCTCTCCGGGGCTATGGCTGGCCTGAATCGCTGCAGTGTCAGATCATCTGAAGACCAAAACCGAAACGTTCATCCTTCCTGCGAGATCGCAAAGACTGTACGAGTGCCAAACCGCATGGCCGGATGGCCCGGTCGCTCGGGTTTGCCCGAGAATGGAGGAACCACCATATGGGACCTGGAGCCGCGTGAAGTACGAAAGGAACCACGTGGTCGAGAAAGGCTCGACTCAAAGCCGCGTGAAATACGGGAGGCTCCGCGCGGTCGAAAGATGAAAAAAGTTTGTCCCAAAACCGCGTCAAGTACGAAAGGAACCGCGCGGTAGGGACTCGAGAAAGGCTCAACCCGAAGCCGCGCCAAGTACGAAAGGAACCGCGCGGTAGGGACTCAAAAAAGGCTCAACCCGAAGCCGCGCCAAGTACGCGAGGAACCGCGTGGTAGGGGCTCGAAACAAGGCTCGACCCGAAGCCGCGCCAAGTACGGAAGGAACCGCGCGGTAGGGACTCGAAAAAGGCTCCACACGAAGCCGCGCCAAGTAGGAAAAGAAACCGCGCGGTAGGCACTCGAGAAAGGCTCAACCCGAAGCCGCGCCAACTACAAAAGGAACCGCGTGGTAGAGACTCGAAAAAGGCTCAACCCGAAGCCGCGCCAAGTACGAAAGGAACCGCGCGGTAGAGACTCGAGAAAGGCTCAACCCGAAGCCGCGCCAAGTACGAAAGGAACCGCGCGGTAGGGACTCGAAAAAGGCTCAACCCGAAGCCGCGCCAAGTACGAGAGGAACCGCGCGGTAGGGACTCAAGAAAGGCTCAACCCGAAGCCGCGCCAAGTACGAAAGGAACCGCGCGGTAGAGACTCGAGAAAGGCTCATTCGAAGCCGCGCCAAGTACGAAAGGAACCGTGCGGTAGGGACTCGAGAAAGCCTCAACCCGAAACCGCGCCAAGTACGAAAGGAACCGCGCGGTAGGGACTCAAGAAAGGCTCAACTCGAAGCCGCGCCAAGTACGAAAGGAACCGCGCTGTAGGGGCTCGAATTAAGGCTCGACCCGAAGCCGCGCCAAGTACGCAAGGAACCGCACGGTAGGGGCTCGAAACAAGGCTCGACCCGAAGCCGCGCCGATTACGAAAGAAACCGCGCGGTAGGGACTCGAGAAAGGCTCAATCCGAAGCCGCGCCAAATACGAAAAGAACCGCGCGGTAGGGACTCAAGAAAGGCTCAACCTGAGGCCGCGCCAAGTACGAAAGGAACCGCGCGGTAGGGACTCGAAAAAGGCTCAACCCGAAGCCGCGCCAAGTACGAAAGGAACCGCGCGGTAGGGACTCAAGAAAGGCTCAACCTGAAGCCGCGCCAAGTACGAAAGGAACCGCCCGGTAGGGACTCGAGAAAGGCTCAACCCGAAGCCGCGCCAAATACGAAAGGAACCGCGCGGTAGGGGCTCGAAACAAGGCTCAACCCGAAGCCGCGCCCAGTACGAAAGGAACCGCGCGGTAGGGACTCGAGAAAGGCTCAATCCGAAGCCGCGCCAAATACGAAAGGAACCGCGCAGTAGGGACTCAAGAAAGGCTCAACCCGAAGCCGCGCCAAGTACGAAAGGAACCGCGCTGTAGGGGCTCGAAACAAGGCTCGACCCGAAGCCGGGCCAAGTACGCAAGGAACCGCGCGGTAGGGGCTCGAAACAAGGCTCGACCCGAAGCCGCGCCAAGTACGAAAGGAACCGCGCGGTAGGGACTCAAGAAAGGCTCAACCCGAAGCCGCGCTAAGTGCGAAAGGAACCGCGCGGTAGGGACTCGAGAAAGGCTCAACCCGAAGCCGCGCCGATTACGAAAGGAACCGCGCGGTAGGGACTCGAGAAAGGCTCAACCCGAAGCCGCGCCAAATACAAAAGGAACCGCGCGGTAGGGGCTCGAAACAAGGCTCAACCCGAAGCCGCGCCAAGTACGAAAGGAACCGCGCGGTAGGGAATCGAGAAAGGCTCAACCCGAAGCCGTGCCGATTACGAAAGGAACCGCGCAGTAGGGACTCGAGAAAGGCTCAATCCGAAGCCGCGCCAAATACGAAAGGAACCGCGCGGTAGAGACTCAAGGAAGGCTCAACCCGTAGCCGCGCCAAGTACGAAAGGAACCGCGCGGTAGGGACTCGAAAAAGGCTCAACCCGAAGCCGCGCCAAGTACGAAAGGAACCGCGCGGTAGGGACTCAAGAAAGGCTCAACCCGAAGCCGCGCCAAGTACGAAAGGAACCGCGCGGTAGGGACTCGAGAAAGGCTCAACCCGAAGCCGCGCCGATTACGAAAGGAACCGCGCGGTAGGGACTCGAGAAAGGCTCAACCCGAAGCCGCGCCAAATACGAAAGGAACCGCACGGTAGGGGCTCGAAACAAGGCTCAACCCGAAGCCGCGCCAAGTACGAAAGGAACCGCGCGGTAGGGAGTCGAGAAAGGCTCAATCCGAAGCCGCGCCAAATACTAAAGGAACCGCGCGGTAGGGACTCAAGAAAGGCTCAACTCGAAGCCGCGCCAAGTACGAAAGGAACCGCGCTTTAAGGGCTCGAAACAAGGCTCGACCCGAAGCCGCGCCAAGTACGCAAGGTACCGCGTGGTAGGGGCTCGAAACAAGGCTCGACCCGAAGCCGTGCCAAGTACGAAAGGAACCGCGTGGTAGGGACTCGAGAAAGGCTCAATCCGAAGACGCGCCAAATACGAAAGGAACCGCGCGGTGGGGACTCGAGAAAGGCTCAACCCGAAGCCGTGCCGATTACGAAAGGAACCGCGCTTTAAGGGCTCGAAACAAGGCTCGACCCGAAGCCGCGCCAAGTACGCAAGGAACCGCGCGGTAGGGGCTCGAAACAAGGCTCGACCCGAAGCCGTGCCAAGTACGAAAGGAACCGCGTGGTAGGGACTCGAGAAAGGCTCAATCCGAAGCCGCGCCAAATACGAAAGGAACCGCGCGGTAGGGACTCGAGAAAGGCTCATTCCGAAGCCGCGCCAAGTCCGAAAGGAACCGCGCGGTAAGGACTCGAGAAAGGCTCAACCCGAAGCCGCGCCAAGTAGGAAAGGAACCGCGCGGTAGGGACTCGAGAAAGGCTCAACCCGAAGCCGCGCCGATTACGAAAGGAACCGCGCGGTGGGGACTCGAGAAAGGCTCAACCCGAAGCCGCGCCAAGTACGAAAGGAAGCGCGCGGTAGGGGCTCGAAACAAGGCTCAACCCGAAGCCGCGCCAAGTACGAAAGGAACCACGCGGTAAGGACTCGAGAAAGGCTCAACCCGAAGCCGCGCCAAGTACGAAAGGAACCGCGCGGTAGGGACTCGAGAAAGGCTCAACCCGAAGCCGCGCCAAATACGAAAGGAACCGCGCGGTAGGGGCTCGAAACAAGGCTCAACCCGAAGCCGCGCCAAGTACGAAAGGAACCGCGCAGTAAGGACTCGAGATAGGCTCAATCCGAAGCCGCGCCAAATACGAAAGTAACCGCGCGGTAGGGACTCGAGAAAGGCTCAACCCGAAGCCGCGCCAATTACGAAAGGAACCGCGCGGTAAGGACTCGAGAAAGGCTCAACCCGAAGCCGCGCCAAGTACGAAAGGAACCGCGCGGTAGGGGCTCGAAACAAGGCTCAACCCGAAGCCGCGCCAAATACGAAAGGAACCGCGCGGTAGGGGCTCGAAACAAGGCTCAATCCGAAGCCGCGCCAAATACGAAAGGAACCGCGCAGTAGGGACTCAAGAAAGGCTCAACCCGAAGCCGCGCCAAGTACGAAAGGAACCGCGCTGTAGGGGCTCGAAACAAGGCTCGACCCGAAGCCGGGCCAAGTACGCAAGGAACCGCGCGGTAGGGGCTCGAAACAAGGCTCGACCCGAAGCCGCGCCAAGTACGAAAGGAACCGCGCGGTAGGGACTCAAGAAAGGCTCAACCCGAAGCCGCGCTAAGTGCGAAAGGAACCGCGCAGTAGGGACTCGAGAAAGGCTCAACCCGAAGCCGCGCCGATTACGAAAGGAACCGCGCGGTAGGGACTCGAGAAAGGCTCAACCCGAAGCCGCGCCAAATACAAAAGGAACCACGCGGTAGGGGCTCGAAACAAGGCTCAACCCGAAGCCGCGCCAAGTACGAAAGGAACCGCGCGGTAGGGAATCGAGAAAGGCTCAACCCGAAGCCGTGCCGATTACGAAAGGAACCGCGCAGTAGGGACTCGAGAAAGGCTCAATCCGAAGCCGCGCCAAATACGAAAGGAACCGCGCGGTAGAGACTCAAGGAAGGCTCAACCCGTAGCCGCGGCAAGTACGAAAGGAACCGCGCGGTGGGGACTCGAGAAAGGCTCAACCCGAAGCCGTGCCGATTACGAAAGGAACCGCGCTTTAAGGGCTCGAAACAAGGCTCGACCCGAAGCCGCGCCAAGTACGCAAGGAACCGCGCGGTAGGGGCTCGAAACAAGGCTCGACCCGAAGCCGTGCCAAGTACGAAAGGAACCGCGTGGTAGGGACTCGAGAAAGGCTCAATCCGAAGCCGCGCCAAATACGAAAGGAACCGCGCGGTAGGGACTCGAGAAAGGCTCATTCCGAAGCCGCGCCAAGTCCGAAAGGAACCGCGCGGTAAGGACTCGAGAAAGGCTCAACCCGAAGCCGCGCCAAGTAGGAAAGGAACCGCGCGGTAGGGACTCGAGAAAGGCTCAACCCGAAGCCGCTCCGATTACGAAAGGAACCGCGCGGTGGGGACTCGAGAAAGGCTCAACCCGAAGCCGCGCCAAGTACGAAAGGAAGCGCGCGGTAGGGGCTCGAAACAAGGCTCAACCCGAAGCCGCGCCAAGTACGAAAGGAACCACGCGGTAAGGACTCGAGAAACGCTCAACCCGAAGCCGCGCCAAGTACGAAAGGAACCGCGCGGTAGGGACTCGAGAAAGGCTCAACCCGAAGCCGCGCCAAATACGAAAGGAACCGCGCGGTAGGGGCTCGAAACAAGGCTCAACCCGAAGCCGCGCCAAGTACGAAAGGAACCGCGCAGTAAGGACTCGAGATAGGCTCAATCCGAAGCCGCGCCAAATACGAAAGGAACCGCGCGGTAGGGACTCGAGAAAGGCTCAACCCGAAGCCGCGCCAATTACGAAAGGAACCGTGCGGTAGGGACTCGAGAAAGGCTCAACCCAAAGCCGCGCCAAGTACGAAAGGAACCGCGCGGTAGGGGCTCGAAACAAGGCTCAACCCGAAGCCGCGCCTAATACGAAAGGAACCGCGCGGTAGGGGCTCGAAACAAGGCTCAACCCGAAGCCGCGCCAAGTACGGAAGGAACCGCGCGGTAGGGATTCGAGAAAGGCTCAACCCGAAGCCGCGCCAAATACGAAAGGAACCGCGCGGTAGGGACTCGAGAAAGGCTCAACCCGAAGCCGCGCCAAGTACGAAAGGAACCGCGCGGTAGGGACTCGAGAAAGGCTCAACCCGAAGCCGCGCCAAATACGAAAGGAACCGCGCGGTAGGGACTCGAGAAAGGCTCAACCCGAAGCCGCGCCAAGTACGAAAGGAACCGCGCGGTAGGGACTCGAGAAAGGCTCAACCCGAAGCCGCGCGAAATACGAAAGGAACCGTGCGGTAGGGGCTCGAAACAAGGCTCAACCCGAAGCCGCGCCAAGTACGGAAGGAACCGCGCGGTAGGGATTCGAGAAAGGCTCAACCCGAAGCCGCGCCAAATACGAAAGGAACTGCGCGGTAGGGACTCGAGAAAGGCTCAACCCGAAGCCGCGCCGAGTACGAAAGGAACCGCGCGGTAGGGACTCGAGAAAGGCTCAACCCGAAGCCGCGCCAAATACGAAAGGAAACGCGCGGTATGGGCTCGAAACAAGGCTCAACCCGAAGCCGCGCCAAGTACGAAAGGAACCGCGCGGTAGGGACTCGAGAGAGGCTCTACCCGAAGCCGCGCCAAGTACGAAAGGAACCACGCGGTAGGGGCTCGAAACAAGGCTCGACCCGAAGCCTGCCAAGTACGCAAGGAACCGCGCGGTAGGGGCTCGAAAAGGCTCGACCCTAAACTGCGCCAAGTACGAAGGGAACCGCGCGGTAGGGGGCTCGAAACAAGGCTCGATCCTAAACCGCACCAAGTACGAAAGGAACAGCGCGTTCGGGACTCGAAAAAAAAGCTTGCAAAGTGTAGTAGCACAGTGCACAGTGCCGTTCGTGTGGAACAAACGAGACTACCGTGCTGTGCGGTAGAGTTCTGTGCGCAGGAGCGGCGCGTGTGCTTCTGGGCACCACAGCGTGGTATCAAGTCAGAGGTGTCTGAAAAAAAAACGCATGCGACTGCCGTGCTGTGCGGTATAGCATCGTGCGCAAAAGCGGTGCACGTGCAAGAGGTGTCAAGGAAGCGAACGTGTGCCACGAGCCACAGGTCCCCCAAAGCAGACGGATGACTGCAGACAGATGACAGACAGATGACTGTGTCGGAGGAAAAGAAAAAAAAACGAGAAAACAATGCGGTGTGCCGTGCGTAGGAGGGGTGCGCGTGCCACATGCCGCCAAAAAATGGGTGTCGGAGAAAACAGAGAAACAGTGCCGCGCGTAACGAGTGGCGCGCGTGTGACAGAAAAAGATGCTCAAACGCATGAAGGTATCGAACCAAAGTTTTTTTGTCCTCCTCATTTTCATGCCGCCCCGGCTGACGAGGTCTTTGCGTTTTCGCGGCTCCCGGCTGACGCGGTATTCGTTCTTACATGCCGCCCTGGCTGACGCGGTTTCTCCGTTCCCGCTCTGCCCCGGCTTACGCGGTTCGGACTTTGCATTCTATGGCTGACCCCGGCTGGCGGCCTACTGAATTGACCGCCGTGTCTATTTGCCACAGTTTCCCCGGTGGTGCCGCACTCGGGCTCGCCCCGGCAGACGCTGTTTTTTTTCTTTCGCCCCGGCTGACGCGGTTTTTTCTTTTCACTCGCCCCTGCTGACGCGGTTCGAACTTTGTTTTTTCTTATTTCCCAATTGTCGCTTATCGAGTGTTGAAGACACAGTGCGGGCCGCACCCAGTTGTGTGAAACCCGACCCCCAGAAACCGCAGTTTTTTCCATTTTTTTTCCCAGCCCGGGTGAGGCGGTTTTTTTTTTTTTTGGTGCGCCGCCACCCCTTTTGCAGCGCACTCACTCGGTCACAGTGGTGAACCCATACTTTTTGAGCGCGGGCGCTTTTTTTTCGTTTCAATTGGCAAACGCCGTTTTTTTTTTCAACTGCCCCGGCTGACGCGGTTTTTTCGGTGCCCCACCGTCTGAGTTGACGCGGTTAGAACATTGCGTTTTTTCTTTGTTTTCCCAGTTTTCACGCTCACGCTCTCCGCACAGTGTTTGTACCCTGTTGTGTGAGACCCGACCTTAAGCCGCAGTTTAGGCTCTGCGTTTTTCCGTCTTTCTTTTTTTTTCTGCCGCGGCTGACGCGGATTTATCGGTGCCCCGACGCCCTGGTAGTCGCGGTTTCCGTTTCCGCACGGCCCCGGCTGACGCGGCTCGGTCATAGTCGCCACTCGTGGTGATTCCAGACTTCTTCAGCGCGGGCGTTTTTTTCTTTGTTTTATTACGCATTCGCTCCGGCAGACGCTGTTTAGACATTTTTTTTTCTTTCATCCTGCGACGAGGTTACGAGTTTATTCGGTGCCCCGCCGCCCCGGGTGACGCGGTATTGCCAGTCCCACGCCACCCCGGCTGACGCGGTTGGGACGCGGTTGTTTGGCCGCCACGGGTTTTGGACCACTCGCTCGGTTACTTGTTGTTGCCACTTGTTGCTAACCCAGGCTTCTTGAGCGCGGGCGTTTATTTTTTCTTTCTTTCTTTGTTCTATGTGTTAGCGAATCGGCTTATCTACCTTCAATATCACATGAGGACTGACGATCTATCATTTTCAGTTTGAAGTGTAAAAAATCCGCTGGTTTTCATGGTGTTTCTAAAACTGACTTGCGCGGTACACTTGAATACACTCATGAAGTTCTGCTAGCACTACAAAATCGCATTATTTCTAGTGAAGAAATTCCCATAAACTTGAAAACATCAATAGTTATACCTCTGCACAAAATCGGTGCGCGGGATAAACTTGAAAATTATCGTTCGATATCAAATCTGCCTTCTATAGCACAAATACTAGAAAAACATTTGTTGTTAGTGATGACAAGCTTTCTCGATAGCCACAACAGCTTATCGCGTTGCCAGTATGGTTTTCGACAGGGGAAAAGCACTCAGACGCTATTGGAAGACTTCTCTGACCAGTTGAACGAGGCGTTCGATAACAACAAAGTTGCCTGTGCGCTCCTTCTTGACTGCAGCAAGGCTTTCGATAGTGTCCATCATACCTTGTTATTGAATAAACTTTTTCAGTTAGGATTTAGGGGTGCTTTCTGGTCTTTGTTGGCAAATTTCCTCCAAGGCAGGCGTCAACTTGTATCCGTTGAACAATCTCACAGCGCGTTCCAAATCATCAAAACCGGCGTTCTATAGGGATCAATTCTTAGTCCGCTGCTATTCAATATTTTTGTGCATGACCTTCACGGCGCTATACCGGTTTCTGTATATCAATACGCCGACGACACTGTGATCGTGACGGCTGCAAACAACTTTTATGAGGCGCTTACTCTTCATCAGTCAGCTGCCACTAAAGCCATGGATTGGTTTCGGGATAACCTCATTAATATAAATGTGTCTAGAACTAATTTAATCTGCCTCCATAATTCATTGAAGAAAGTAACCCTTGACTATCCTTTCATTTTGCATTGTTCTGACTGGTCATCCTGCTCTTTTAGTCCGTTACAGTATTCATTCGTTGTGAAATACCTATGCATTGACAGCGACCTTTCCTGGAATAGTCATCTCGCCTATGTTTGCAAAACACTTCGCGCTGTGTCGTGTCTAATGGAGGCGGAAATGTTGTAGGCCCGTGTACTCAGATTTGGGTGCACGTTAAAGAACCCCAGGTGGTCAAAATTTCCGGAGCCCTCCACTACGGCGTCTCTCATAATCAAATATTGGTTTTGGGACGTTAAACCCCACAAATCAAATCAATCAATCAATCAATCAGCTGTGTCGTGCCTATTATATAACATAAGATACAACATGCCGTTTTCAGTACGTAAGATAACAGCACACGCTTTAGGTTACAGTATACTTCGTTACGGAATAACAATTTAAGGACACTGTGCTGTCCGATGGCACAATAGCATAAACAGAATATTGCGTTCGATGTTAAAATTTATATCTTACGACCTGAACAATAATTCTCAGAAAGACATTTTCAAAACGCTGTTTATACCAAACTTCAATGATCTGTTAATTCAAACGGTTGTTTTAAACCATTTCTGGTCCAAAGAATTCCTGGTTCCGTGTGTTACTTCTCGTTTTTTGAGGCTTAAAGTATGCTACTGGAGGCCACGTTGTTGAACAAAGTATGGAACTAGAATACGAGCCCATTATGTACCAACCTATTTCAATGTACAGCATTTTTCGCACAAAAACAAAATACAAATTGAAGAAACTGCTACGGCGTATCTGTCTACAATTGTCATGCATGTCGTGTGTTATTTCATATACACTCATTCGCAAGCATGATGCTGCACAATCATCCAGTGTGGTACTTTGCTTAAGAAGCATTTGCTATAATTCTTTTTTTTTTCCTTTACACCTTTTCTCTTTCAATTGCTGAAAATATTGTGTAATGCTTGTAACTATTGCTTGTATGCCCTGTTGACACTGTTTTATTTTTCCACTCACCCCGGCTGACGCGATTCGACCTGCATCTTTTTTTTTCCACACGGAATGATGCGTTTTTTTTTCGGTGCCACGCCGCCCGTTTGACGCTATTTTGCCTTTTCGGCACCGGCCCGGCTGATGCAGTTGGAAATTTGCGCTTTTAGATGCGGAGCATCTTATACTCGCGCCTTGTAGTGCGCCGTCCGCACCGCTTCTCGAACATTCGACAGCTGACGCGCGCGCATGCGCCGTCGCGCCGTCGCCCACTCTTCCACCATCTGTGCATCCCTTCCTCCTCTACACACCGCGCGCGCTTCACTCCTCCATCATCTGTGCACCCTTCCTCCTCTACACACCGCGTTCGACATCTACAATTCTCCTGATTCTCCAGTGGACGCGCATGTGGCGTCGCGCGTCGAGAACATTCAACAGCTGACAGTGCATGCGCCGTCGTGCTGTATATATACTCAAGGTCGGCGCTCGCTCGCTCAGTTGCCGCTCGTCGGTTGGTTTGTACGGCGCGTCGACGTCCAAGGTCGCGGTGAAATGAATTCCAACGAATCCACAAACACAATGATCGACGTCCCTTCGACCAGCGCCGCCCTTTCGCATACGTGTGTACGTGTTCACTCATTTAACACCCCTTCCTACAACCACGTTAACCAATTTAGCCATCGACCCAAGTAAGTCGCAATTTAACACCCCATTTCACAACCACGTTAACCAATTTAGCCATCGACCCAAGTAAGTCGCACTTTAACACCCCGTTAACCAATTATAAGGTCCGCATCCTCCTCAGTGTTCCCCCGAGGGAAGCTGCGGGCAATTTTTTTGTTGTTGTTTTTTTTGCCCGGGCTGGTGGCGCACGCACTCACTCGCCGATCGACTCGCCGCCGAGTTTGCAATACCTGCCGCACCCCGTCAGACTCGCTTTCGTGATCCGGCGCCCCGGCGCGGGTGCTTTCTGTAGCGCTACAGAAAGAAAGAAAATCTTCGCCGTTTTCGGCGCCGTGACTGCAGGCACTCCGGCGAAGCGAAATGGGGCCGATGCGCGCACGATATATCGGCGTCTTTCCACGGGCTCACCGGCGACCGTCGCTCGAGTACGGGAAACCGCGTCTGCCGGGGCGCCTGGCGGGGCTGACGCAAAAGTGTGAAGCGCTGCTCGGATCTTCGCCGTTTTTGGCGGAGTGAGTGGCGGCACTCCGGTGAAGCCAAGGAGCGCCAATTCGCGCACGATATCGGCGTCTTTCGATGTGATCGCCGGCCACCGTCGCTCGAGTACGGCAAACCGCGTCTGCCGGGGCGGGATTCGGGACGCCGACGCGAAAGTAAGAAGCGCCGCTCTGATCTTCGCAGTTTTCTGCGCCGTGATTGGCGGCACTCCGGCGAAGCAAAACGGGGCCGAATAGCGCATGATATCGGCGTCTTTCGACGTGATCGCCGGCGACCGTCGCTCGAGTACGGAAAACCGCGTCTGCCGGGGCGGGATTCGGGACGCCGACGCGAAAGTGAGAAGCGCCGCTCTGATCTTCGCAGTTTTCTGCGCCGTGATTGGCGGCACTCCGGCGAAGCAAAACGGGGCCGAATAGCGCATGATATCGGCGTCTTTCGACGTGATCGCCGGCGACCGTCGCTCGAGTACGGCAAACCACGTCTGCCGGGGCGGGATTCGGGACGCCGACGCGAAAGTGAGAAGCGCCGCTCTGATCTTCGCAGTTTTCTGCGCCGTGATTGGCGGCACTCCGGCGAAGCAAAACGGGGCCGACTAGCGCATGATATCGGCGTCTTTCGACGTGATCGCCGGCGACCGTCGCTCGAGTACGGCAAATCGCGTCTGCCGGGGCGGGGTTTGCGACGCGTACGCAAAAGTGGGAACCGCCACTCGGATGTTCGCAGTTTTTGGCAGAGTGAGTGCTGGCGCTCCGGCAAAGCCAAACGGGGCCAATTCGGCCACAATATCAGCGTCTTTCAACGTGCTCGCCGGCGACCGTCGCACGAGTAAGGCAAACCGCGTTTGCCGGGGTGGAGTTCGGGACACCGACGCAAAAGTGGAAAGCGCCGCTCTGATCTTCGCCGTTTTCGGAGGAGTGAGTGGCGGCACTCAGGTGAAGCCAAGAAGCGCCAATTCGCGCACGATATCGGCGTCTTTCGACGTGCTCGCCGCCAACCGTCACACGAGTACGGCAAACCGCGTCTGCCGGGGTGGGGTTTGCGACGCGTACGCAAAAGAGGGAAATGCCACTTGGATGTCATCCCAGGCATTGGTCCTTGCGACCCTCTCGAAATGCTCCAGCCAGTCTTCAACATCTTTGTGCGTGTCACCGTGGAACGTTTCAGGTAAGCACGGGGGAGACACGATGTGTTCAGATGTTGAAGCTGGATTGGCCATTTCTCTGAGGTGGGCGGTTACCGCTGCTCGTGTTACGGGAGTAGTGAGCAGTCGTCCGAATTCAGGTGACTCACCTCGGAGGCGGCGACTTGAACGCTGGTGTGCTGGAGTAAGTTCGCCAGGCCCCAATCGCTGAGGGTCAGGGCTTCTTTCTCTTGCGCCAAGGAGACTTCCAATCGTACCCCGCACCTCCACCAGATTGTCACATAATACAAGAGGGGGAACGCACACAATAATTTATTGAGGGCAAAATTTGCGCCCAGAAAAGTAGCTAAGTCACAAAGAAGAGTCTGCTAAAACCGTTCCGCCTACGTGCCCCTTTCTGAACAACTACTACGTCAGTTTTCCTGGCTCGTGCTCGTGCACCTGAGGCATGCGCTACTCTGCCCAAGATGCATGAGCAGCGCGAGACACAGTAGACGCCCACATAGCGTCTCGTTGGTTGCGAGGCACTGCAGACGCCCACATAGCGTCTCGTTGGTTGCGAGGCACTGTAGACGCTCGCATAGCGTCTCGTTGATTCTCTTTGTGAAATAATTAGTAGGAGCAATCATTGTGGCAATATGTCACATTAAAATCAGCACAACGTTACGAGGTGGAGGTAAATGATGCCATACATGTCTCCCATGTCATGATTAGCATGTTTGAATGTGTAGTTTACCTTTGTCATCTATTCACGTCACGTGATACCAAAGTTAGTATATGTGGAGCTAGCGAAATGACCACGAGCACGCTGTGAGCGTGGTAGGTTGTCATGTTCTTACATGACGCACGTGTAAGGATGATCATGTTTGCATCACTCATATATTTCTTCATCTATTGACGTCTCTTCACACCAAATTTGGTATATCTGGAGCAAGCAAAACGGCCACGAGCGCATTATGAAGAGCCTAATATACTCCAATGTAGCGTTGACCCGCGCGCACGCTGGGCACAGCGACGCTACGTTAGCAAAATGCGAACGCTCTATAGATGGACGCCAGGCTCGACCAGCGTCCGTCGACGCGGCCCGATGGTTACCGTTGCGAAATGCGACATGCTGCATTTCGCTCCGATTCGTTACCCAGACAACACTGCGTCTCCCTCTTTTCGTGACGGAGGGACGCCGGATGCGCTGAAACGCGCATGCGTCAAAGCAACGCAGAGTGGCGCTCGCTTGCGAGTATATGGCAGGACCGGCGCCTGGCGTGGCAACATCGGCGTGACTAGACAAAGTGAACGCCGGCGAGCACGCGCACCGCGTCACGTCGAAATGTATTGGCGCCTTCACTCTGGCATGTAGTCATTTTCTCACATGACACGCATCTCATGATTACCATGTTTGCACCGGACACATACAATCGTTATCCATTAATACTAAATTTGGCATATGTGAAGCAAGCGAAACAGCTGCCAGCGCATGAGTGTGGCATGTAGTCATGTTGTTGCATGACACACATGTCGTGATTATCATGTTTAGATGTGTCATTTACATATGGCATCCGTTCGTGTCATGTAATACCGAGTTTGGTACATGTGAAGTCAGCGAAACGGCCGCCAGCGCATGATGAGCGTGGCATGTAGTCATGGTGTTACATGACACGCATCTCATGATTATATGTTTGCACCAGTCACATTATTCATCATCCATTCACGTACTGTAATAACAAATATGGTATCTGACGCTAGCGAAACGGCCGCGAGCGTATCATGAGCGCGGCATGTATTCATGTGTTTGAATTACATGCATTTCATGATTATCTTGTTTGCACCAGTCACTTACCTTCATTATCCATTCACGTAATGTAATACCGATTTTTATATATGTGACGCTAGCGGAACAGCCGTTAGCGCATCATGAGCGTGGTATGTAGTAATATTGTTACATGACACGCATGTCATGATTTTCATGTTACGGTCTGTCGCTTGTGTTCGCCATGGAATCATGCCATACCATACTAGTTTTACAGCATGCCATGTGAACGAAACCCCCGCAAGAGCTGCAGGACCACGAAAAGTAAACCATGACATGTCATGATTTTCCTTTTATGACAGGTCAAATATGTTGTTCATAGAGTCGTGTTATGCCATACCAAGTTTGGTATATACTTTTTTCTTAACAGCCAGAAGAGCTAAAAGTTGTAGGCGGCTAGATAGATATATTGATCGACAGATACGCTCAAAGTCGCCGAAGTTCGCTAAGAAATGCTTCGCATTTAGGAAAAAAAAAACAGGTACTGTAAGCAGAAGATATTCGTATCCTTTTGTTCAGCTTGGTAAACAAGAGAAAAAGCAGGGGTCGGGACATTGCCCTCAGCAGAATTTAGTCTCGCGGGGTGCAGCAATGTCTCGCTGCGTGATGGTGAAGGGGGAGGCATATGATCTGAAAAGACGTGAGGGCACCTCTTTTTTTATGGGTGTGGGAAATTTTTCGTAGCGATGTGCTGCAAGCGATGCCTTGCCGGGCGAGACACAGCGCCCTAGAAAGACGAATGGATAGACGAGGCACACAGACACAGTGCCGAGTCAATTTTGTACCGAAAGGGACGAAAAATGTCGTCGTGTTTTGGAAAAAATGGCCCCGTACCTGCAATGTTAATCTGCAGTTGTCGTCGAAAGAAGATAGTCTTGCGCATGGAGATAGTTAAGAAAACATTTATTTCATGTTCTGCACAAGAAAATCGGGGAATAGTATTCTGGAGGTGCTGCGTTAGAGTGTCACCAGCATGCAGCGGAGGTGAACGAGCGCATAATCACTTCACACGTGAAACATGAGCGCTATCTGGCAGTTTTTTTTTTTGAAATCGAAGCGCGTGGCTCTGAAACAAACGTACGCACCCGTCTCAGAGGTGATAAGGTGTAGAACGCAAGGCGACGGGTAGGTGCCACCACCGTGTCGTCTTTGCAAAGCGTTGGAAGCACTCGCCTTGTCGTGAGAGCACTGCATGGTTGGCGCAGCGTGATAAACACTACGGTCCTTACAATTACTTATGTCTGCCTTTTCTAGTAAAAGACGCACATACATAATATATACATGTTGTTATTGTGCCTCAAATATGCGCAATAATTGCTTTTCAATTGACGATTGCACAAGTATGAACGCTAAAGCTGGAGCAACATTGGTGGGTGCTGTGGATGGGGTCGGCCGGTTGGGGTGTCTAATGGCGCTGTTTAGAATACTCCGAGTCGTTAAATGTGACAAACAGACAAATGTCCAGACAGACAGACTAAAATATTTGCGTCGAACGTCCCCAGAAAGACTACCATCTTTAAAACAGAAATAGCCTTTGTGGCTACGGAACTCTTAGCCGTCGTCACCACCGGGGCTATTAATACGCACGGGTGTGTAGTCGACAAAACCTGTAACACCAGGGAACTCAGCCACTTCATAAAAGTTCCGCATAACTATAGAAAGTGCCGCCGACTGCGGAAAGATCACCAGCATCGCGTACTTGTGCCTTGCGATGAGAAGCGTACCTTTTCTGACTGCACGGCACACTGTCGACTACGGAATGCGGACGAGATTCCCGGTGACTGTTTGGAACTTGCCAGCGCCGTAAAACTTGAGCGCCATCAGTAGCTGTAACACTGGTGGTACAGGCTGTCTTCGGTTGTCACCACTTTGACGGAGTGCCAACATAGCCAGTGGCTGCCGCACGGTGTTGTCCTTCGTGAATCTGTACTGAGCGTGGAATGGTTGCTCGTCGTACAACTCCATCGAATTTCATTGGTCACGTAAAGTGGGTCGAAAAATCTTCGGCAGGCAGTGCGCCTCAGAAAATGCTACGCTAATGGCGAGGCAAGTAAACTAAAAAGCGGCCACCCTCCGCACGACGTCCATTCGAGAGGTGACCATGTTGGAATAACGCATGAAGTCGCTTTCAAGCTAGCCCCACAGCTAACTTGAAAATTGTCTACTTCGACCGAGCCAAGTCACCTTCAAATTATCCGCAAGTTCGAGAATGATTTATGGTGACCGACAAGACTGTCTTGAGTCAAAAACGAGTCAAGTAGCGTCTCTGCATTCGGGGGTTAGGGTGGAGCCCCATTCGGTGTGCGGCGTCACCACGTCAGCTGCGCATGCGCGTCCGCTTCTCCTTTTTTTTCTCTCCTATGCTCCCTCTCTCTCCTCTGAATGTTCACCCCTCCGCGTTTACATTCCTATTGCTCATGCGTGTCCTTTTTCTTCTCCTACGTTCCCCCTCTCTCTCCTCTAGGCATTCATCCGCGCGGCGTTTACATTCCTATTGCTCATACGCGTCCCTTTTTCTTTCTTACTCTTCGTTCTTTCTCGCCTTGCGATGCCGATGCAAGCAACGTCTCCTAGCTATTTTTTTATTGTAAAAACCGACTACTTGGGCTGCTAGTGAATGTAAACGGGGTATATATGTACTAGCACCCCGTATATATAAGCACTGCAGGATCTTCGCGTTAAACAAAAGTGAACTGTGTGTCTCTGTGCGCGATTGGAGGCTTCTGTTTCTCATTGTCCATTACCAGTGATTGGCGCTTTCCAGTAAGAAACACTGGTCTATCAAAGCGTGCTTGGCGCCTTTCCAGGTTTTTCTTCTGCGCTATGACGGAATGAGCGTCAACATCGCCTCTAGTGTAAGCGTTAGATCTCGCTGCTTCGCATCTGCAGATGATTCCCTTTAGCAGGAGAAGATGTATTTTTAGGGGCGAAGCTCCTCAAGCCGTGGGTCATGCGTCCTCACTCATCGTGCGTCCTTAAGTCGTGGGTCATGCGTCCAGTACAGCCAAGGCTATGAAGCCCAAGCACGCCCTTTTTTACTATACCTCTGCATGTAGTCCACGAACGCTCGCTTGTGAATACTGTGCAGCGTAATGGAAAATATAAAAGGAAAATATCTAAATATTATGTTCAAGATTGGTAACACTATTTTTAGGAAGAATCACCCGTGTAGGTAATTCGTTCTTTGCTGTTTCTAGTTTTCTGGTTTTCTGGTGCCATTTCACCTTTTCACTGCCCCGGTAAACAACGATGGCGTCACTCAGTTGCAGCAAGCTCAGTATATTAGCTCAATGCTCTGGCGGCGCTGGCAGAACTCTTAGTGGAGCATACAAGAACTAAATCAACTTGAGCATAGCCTTCGCGATGTGCTCCGGAAGTTACTTGGGGGAACCGATGGCAAATGTTATAGTTACCTGGCCGTTACAATTTCGCGTGATACTTGGCTAGGTTTGCGTACGCACGATTCTGTTTACGATCACTGCAGTCCCGCGGAGTATTATGGTTTGTTCACTGTTTGTGGTTGGTAGTTGAGTTACTGTGCTCCGGGACTCGGAATACAGGTACCTAAGCAACCTCTGCCGACGGCCGACGATTGGCGGATGGCTGGCACGTAGTCGGCAGCTGACATCACTTGCCCCCAGACATTCGAAAAGGGTCGAGGGGCGCTGCGGGCTTCGTCGGAACTTGGTCGGCGGCGTGGTTCAGGCCAGCGTTGGTGGACGAGTGAACGCCGAGCGTGCCAAAGACTCGTCGGAGTGAGCAGTCGGCAACACATCGAGCTGGCCTTGGTTGCCGGATGAGCATAGCGAAATGACGTGCATTTATTTAGGGTGGCATAAAACATTGTTGCGTGATTCGGCTTTTACTCTCATGTATACGTATCAATATAAACACCAGTGTGTTTTCTTTAACATTCAGAAGCAATACCTGGAAGACAATGAGAGACAATATATCTGTGGTCATAAGCTCAATTACTTTAATTGGCAGAGAGTGCTTGCGCGACAACTCAATTACAATATTGACTAAAAAAAATTGGTCATAATATGTTCTCGTACATGGTTTTCCCAGGTCGGTGTATTTGAGAAATTTTGCGGCATCATCGTGTACCGACAGGGTGCAATATATATATATATATATATATATATATATATATATATATATAAATATGTGTGTGTGTGTGTGTGTGTGTGTGTGCGCGTGCGCGCGCGTTCAACTTGCCTTTTGTTTTTATTTGATACAACAGCAGATTTTTGTAATAAGAAAAGTGGCTGAAAAACGGTGAATTTCTGCCTAAATAAGTTTGAGGAGGTAAATACTAGATTCTCGCTACTGTCCCGCCACGGTGGTCTAGTGGCTAAGGTACTCGGCTGCTGACCCGCAGGTCGCGGGATCAAATCCCGGCTGTGGCGGCTGCATTTCCGATGGAGGTGGAAATGTTGTAGGCCCGTGTACTCAGATTTGGGTGCACGTTAAAGAACCCCAGGTGATCAAAATTTTTGGAGCCCTCCTTTACGGCGTCTCTCATAATCAATTGGTGGTTTTGGGACGTTAAACCCCACAAATCAATCAATCAATCAATTCTCGCTACCGTAAGATTTTATTTCATGTTGAGTACTGCGAAATCGGAGCCTACATCAGTTGCCAAGGTGTAATCAGTTTGGAGGTCATAAGTTAACGTCATTCACTTTTCGTGCAAGTAAGGTTTACTTTTTGGAGTGAGTTTTACTCAATCAATGCATTTATCTCATTTCTCAGCTAAATTACGACTAGTAAAAAACGATTCTGCATCACCTTAAAAAAGCATGTCGATAGTCATACAACACCACTCATGGAGATTTTTCACTGCTGCCCTAGTCTACAATTACAAGTACGCAAGGTTTTGTTATAGAAGCTAGCTATTAGTGTAGTACATACGAGTAATGCATATTTAGCTGACTGCTATACATGAAAACTGCAATGCCATATATGCTATGTGGGTAGAAAAAAAACATCTACACGAAAGGTGTTGTAGTGTCTCTACGACTCCATGGCTCGAGTTGTGAAATACTTAAGGGTGAAACAAAGCCGGTGGTTAGTACAAAACGAACCTATTTAATAACACCAATAAAAGGAAACGTCCCAGCACCTCAAATGGTTCGCTGGCCATTGGTCACTGATGCCCTTGCGAGTCCTGTGGGCTCTCTTCATTGCACCACACATGTAAACACACACAAAACAACCACTGACACAAGTGGACCCCCATTTTATGGCCCACTTCGGAGGCGTGAACAGTCTCCGTTGAGTCGAGCACACTTTCAATGGACCAAGGCTACGAACAGGAACTGGAAATCCCCCAAAAGCTGTCAACGACACGCGTGACTTCATGTAAGATTTTAGTACACACGCACAAAACAATATAAACTAGAAATGTTGCTTCAAGACTGTCAGAATGAACACATAATGACTGTAGTCGTCTCAGAACAGACGGATTAGAAGCGCAGGAAAAGCACAGGCAAGCCAAGGTGAACACACGAATCGCGTTACAGTTAGCGGAAAACACAAAAAGAAAAGAAAAAATGTAAAAAAACATTTACTGCTGGTTCAACCATTTCTGACTCTCATGCTTACTGCTTACACAGAGCAGAATGTGCTTTCCTTGAAAAGAAAAAAAAACTGGGGTCCCAATGTTTCGGCCTTGGAATCTCGTCTCCCAGAAAGAATATACAGATTTAGTTGAGCGTCCGCAGCAGGACACGGCCTGCCATTGCGGAAGGCGCTGTGCTGTGCTCTCCGGGCTGCAGAAATAAGGCGCCTTCTTCATCTAACCACTACCACCACCATTGCAAATTGCTAGCAGGCTGCGTCTGGCTGGTGCGGACGCGTGACTTAATCTGGCTATTGACAAGACCTGAAAGAAGGAAAGGAATGAGCTAACCACGGAGTCGCTGAGACCAATTGGCGTGGTGCGTGCGTCGGGCCTTTCGCTTTTTTTCTTCCTTTTACTTCAGAATGCTATTTCGTTCCTCAATAGTCCTCGGAACGCTATTTCGTTCCGAGGACTTGTTGAAGCACTGCCATGCAAAGTGACGCGCGTGCATTGCGCAGCATTTCCTTTGCTATGCTGCTATAGAGGCAGCCTTTCCCGCCACCGAGGATTTCATACGTACTCGTGACTTTTTAATTCCTGACGCATTGCCACTTTTCTCTCTTGACAAAAATCACTTCAATTTGCGGATGTGTGAATACGGTAGTCTCTTCTAGCTGATGGATAAAAATGGTTCAGGTGAATGGCTGTTCTATCAGTCGTCCTTTATCGTTTACGGGTAAAGAGGCAAATATACGACTTTCACGATTTTTTGTTATTTGTTTATATTGAAAGAGCATGACAAATATTGCTATTTCTTTCCTTGAGGACAAGGACTGCAAAAAGTGTGGATAGCATAATGCACTGGTGTTGCCGTACTAGAAGAAAGTTTGCTAAGATGCATACTTGGTTGCTAAAGTCCTATTCAGTTTTTGCACGTTACATTAGGTCGCGAAGGGACTGTAAGCACCGACCGAAAAATATTCTTGAAGATAAGATGTGCTGACCTTAATTTATTTGTTGTACTGTTTGTTTTCCAGTGATATATTACGAAGAAACTGTGTTCTCTGGGGCTTCAAGCATGTTTTAGAGCACAAAGAGTACAAAGATTGACCGAAAGAGAGAACTGATCTAGCAGGACTACCACTTCATCGACTGTATAGTTGGGTTGCACAAGGCCTGTTGCAAATTGTTCTATGCGATCAATGTTGCATGAAAACATAGTGCATTTATACAACTGCGGAATAAACATAATAAGTGGGCAAGCTTACGTTCGCCTTTCTTTTATTGCATGTTACGCGCTTACACGCTAACAAGTGCATACTTTAGAAACGTTGAATTTCGTCTTACATGTGCACTCAACCAATTCATGTGCACTAAACACAAAAAAGCAGAGCAAAAAACGTCGGCAACCGACTTGCAGCCGACGGTAAGTCGACGTTTATGTAAGGTCTGGCCATGACGTTGTACATGGTCAACCCGCGTGCAGGACGCACTCGGGCTCGTCGGCCATCGCGGTCGTGCCTATGTTGCGTTTCGACGTCGGCCGGCATGTGCCAATGTCGATTCCCAAGACCGGTGTTGGGACTCCGGGTCCTGCCGGTCTCGTTTTCGGTAGCTGGCCCCGTCGCAGGATCCATCGTCCGACAATTCAGCGAGAAGAAGCGCCCGAACGAACAACAGAGATTTATTTACATGTGGAGAAGTGATCAACTGATCCAAAGAGAGAAGAGTGACAGTGATACAAAACGTCTTCGGTATTTTATAGCGCCACGTTGTTGACACTGGGCGCCTTGTCCGCATCGTCAGCTAATACGGTGTCCCCGGCACCTCGGCCACGAGGGAGGGGGAAACACCTCTCACAACACATAGAGTGGCACAACCTAACACGATGTCCTTATATGGTCGCGGCGCCCTACAATGTTACCAAACATGGTCACGAACGCACAGCAGATTCCGGAGTTCTCCCGGCGAGAGGAGGAGCCTGAATGGGGAGGTGGGGGTGGACGACCCCGTCGGTCAAGAACCGGTTCTCCCCCAAACTCTTCTTGCTTGGTTCCCTAGGGCCGGTCGTAACACCGGCCATACGTTGGTTGCCAAGGTGGGGCAAACCACTTTGCAGTGAGTCACAGACCTCTTGCCGAGAACAAATTCTTGCTTGGGTACATAGAGGTGTGCGCCGAGTTGGTTTCGAACGGTGGCGGCGTTGGCGTGGTTCCCAGTAGGTGGTGGCGGCGTCGTCGGGGCACTTCGGGCAGAAACATCGGCGGTGGCGCCGGCGGCGTGGAAACCGAAACTACAATAAAAAAAAGCTACTTTACGGTGTATTTTTTGCTTATTTAGCTGAAATTCGGTACTTTTAACAACAATGCCCAAGACAAAAACATGGAGATGTAAGAGGACTGCAAACGTTCCATAAATGTTTTGTTTATCAGCATACACATTGTATATAGGTTTTTTCAGCGCTCCCCATTAAATCACATAGCTTACACCATGTCATAAGAAATTTCATTTCTTTTTACTCTCCCAGCGACGGAGTTACATCTGCTAAATATCACTATTTATAACCTTACACTTTGTACTGTTTTTAATTCTAAGTAACTGTTGATATTCTATTTATTATCAAATGTACCACTTGCCTCTGTATTGCATTCCAGTCTTGAGGCTATTTTAAATAAATGAATAATAGAGCAGCCTCTTTTCAACGGAAAACTAGGGGCACGACCAAGAGCGGCACGACCAGCGCGCACACGCCTAAGATTCCGCTCCATATTTTTCAGCCGCAACAGGAGAAGACGTTGTGATTGAAAGCACCGCGGATCCGGGCCGGCGCACTTCGGTACTCTTGTTGGCATCATTCTTTCATCGAAAAGAGAGGCACAGCGAAAGGTTGCGCTGTTGACGTCACAGGCTGCCACAACGACGCTACTCGGACGAGGCCAATGAATTTTCTACGAGGGGTGTGAACCATCATTTGGCAGCAGCGGCACGACCAGCGAGCACATGCCTAAGATTTCGCTCCATATTTTTCAGGTTGGTGAATATCTTTTTATGTCATTGTTCTGCTCTCCGCCGCTGCTGCCAAGTGTTGGTGTGTAGTTGTAGTGTGAAACTGCAGTGACATGTCACAATTACGTTGTTGTTCATGTCGTCTTGGACCAGAAGACGGACGCCCGCTTCTGGCTTGTTCAGAATGTAAATTCGCATTCCACCTAGGTGCATGCTCAGGCGTTTCGGAAGAAGCGTGCAAAAAACGGGGGAAAAACATGGAGGTGTGAAGAGTGCAAGACTGGCGGCCAGAAATCTGAGACTGATGCGGGAGAGGTGTCAACTGATAGCATAATAGCGCAGCAACTCCGCTCACTTGAACTTAAGATTGATGCACTCCTAGCTTTGCCAAGCAAGCTCCAATCAATGGAAACAGCTGTGCAGCTTCTGTCGAACAAATTTGATGAATTCAGTGAACGACTGCACGCCCAAGAAACAGCTACGAAAGATTTGTCGAGGAGAGTCGATAAGCTAGAGAAAAGCAAGGTAGATAAAGATGTGCCTTTGATGGCACAAGATTTAGACAAGCTAGAATATCGTAGCCGACGCATGAACCTAGAAATACATGGCATTAGGGAAACTGAGGGTGAGGATCTTGTGGCAAAAGTGAATGAAATTGCGAAACGAATATCACTTCCCTCTCTGACCTGCAGTGATCTTGAAACCATCCATCGGCTACCCGCTAAGCCAGGCAAGACTCGTGGCATTATTGTGCGCTTCATGAATCAGGAAACAAGGGGCAACTGGCTCTCAAAGCGGCGACAGCTAAAAAGCGAAAACAGTAACACATACATTTGTGAGAACATGACTCGACAGGCGCAAAAACTGCTCACTATGACCGAAGAATGGGCTAGAAAAACGGGTTCTGCATTCGTGTGGCAAGCCAACGGTAAGGTGCTAGTGAGGTGAGCGAATGGCGAAAGAGCAGTGGTCATTCGGGGAAGCGAGGGCATGATACGTTTATCATGAAGAGTGGTAACAGTTGTGTATTTCTAGGGTGATCCAGTTTCAAGATGTCGTACTCACCATCCCCATTCCTATGCGATCTTCCAACCTTAAGAAGCGGCTCTGCGCTCTCAGTTTTTCATTTAAATGCCAGAAGTTTAGGAAAGAATTTTGATGAGGTAAGCATGTTGTTGTCGGAAAATAATTATCCATTTGATATAATTTGCTTTACTGAGACATGGCTGTCATCAGATGATGGTTGTATTTTGATTGATGGTTATGAGTGCATTTCTGCATATCGATTACGAAAGCGTGGTGGTGGTGTCTGTGTGTATGTCCGTGCAAACCTCCCATATAGCATTGTGTCCGAGCTTAAGGTCGTAGGTGATAGCTATGAGTATATAATGTTAGAATGCTCTAATGTGTTATTTTTTGTGATTTATCACCCTCCTACTGGATCAATAGAAAGCTTTTTGAATTTCATTGAAAAATCACTGGAGAGATCTCTAGATTCTCGCTCACAAATTGTCTTGGTAGGTGACGTCAACATCAATGTGTCACTAGATAACCCCAGCTACGTACGCCTAAATGAACTAATCGAAGCATATGGTTGTATGAATGTAATTAGCACCCCAACAAGAATAACCGCCACATCAGAAACAACGTTACACCTATGTATTACAAGTTTCGATACTACTCATGTCAAAGCAGGCGTAATTACTACCGACATTAGCGACCATTTTCCAACATACTGCTTCCTACCAGGCAATCGTGTAATCAAAAGTAAGGATGAAAGCTCTTTAGGAGTTATTCTAGCCGACACATTAAAATTTTTGAGAACCTTATCTCTGAAATTGACTGGAGCACGGTTATAGAAGAAAGAGATCCTAATAAATCATACAACATAATTTTAAAACACTTTACATCTTTATATGACGCGTGCTTCCCTCTTAAGCCCTACAAAAAACACAGTAAATGCAGAAAACCATGGGTGACAGTGGAACTATACAACAGAATTAAAGTCAAAAACAACCTTTTTCAAGTTTTCCTATCTTCCAGAGACAAAAACGATTTACTTAAATTCAAAAAATTTCGTAATACACTCAACAAAGATTTGAAGATAGCCAAGACGGGATACTACATTTGTAAATTTACCACTCAATCAGGAGACGCGCGCCTGCTGTGGGCCAAAATAAATCGGCTCATTAACAAAAAGGAGATACCTAGACGAATAAAATTTGAAAAACTGGGCATGAGTAAATTAGAAATCGCTGACACCTTTAACAAATACTTTTTTACAGTTGGTAAGTTTACCACAGACAGCACGGAAACGTGTTGCGAGAACTATATAGCATCAAATTACCCGTCAAGTGTATTCCTGTTTCCTACTGATCAACAAGAAGTGGTAAAGCTAATCACGTCATTAAAGGATAACTGTGCTTGCGGCCTAGATGACATTAGGCCAAAGCCTTTAAGGGCTATAAGTCACTCTATCGCTACACCATTAACGCACATTTATAACTTGATGCTATCTTCAGGTGTTTTTCCCGATCAAATGAAACTTGCGAAAGTAACTGCCATCCATAAAGGAGGGTCATTTGATGAGCTTAACAATTACAGAGCTATATCTGTACTCTCTGTGTTCGCGAAAATGGCTGAACGAGTTATATATAAGAGGATTACGGGCTTTCTAAACGCAAACAATATAATAGCAAAAGACAAGTATGGATTTTGCAAAAACAAGTCTGCTGAGTCGGCTCTACTCAGCATCAAAGAATAGATTCTAGACAACATTGAAAACAACATCTTTACACTAAGAATATTTCTAGATTTTAGAAAGGCATTCGACAGTATATAAAACGATCTACTTTTACGAAAACTACCGTATTATGACAATCGGGGTACCACAGCTCAATTAGTACAATGTTATCTCTCGTCTAGAAAACAATATACAGTTGTAAATAATACACACTCTCAAGTTGAACACATTAAGTATGGTGTCCCCCAGGGATCGATTCTTGGACCAACCCTATTCCTGCTGTTCATTAATGATATCGTAAATATCGATAGACACAAGAAAATAATATTGTATGCTGATGACACAAACGTATTTTTCGCAGGTTCAAACTTATGTGAACTATATAAAGAAGCTAACGTTTGAATGGAGGAACTAAATTCATGGTTAAATAAAAATAAACTTCAATTGAATGTCCCTAAAACAAAGTACATGTTTTTCAAGCCTAACGGAGTAGCTCACATACCATGCACTCCAATTTACTTCCAGAGCACCGAGATTCAGCGCACAACAACAATAAAATTTCTAGGAGTTCTATTCCAAGAACAACTTTCTTGGTCTCCTCACATTGACGCGATAAAAAAAGATCTTTCCAGGAGAATCGATATTTTAAATATCGATATTTTAAAATCGATATTTTAAATATTAGACACTACGTCCCATCAAATGTCAAGCTGCAAATTTACTACGCACTAGTACATTCACGACTAACATACTGCTCCTTGGTGTGGCTAACAACGACCACCACAAACCTTATTCTCTGTTGGTATTACAAAACCGTGCTATACGTGCTATATCTAACACACAACCTTTACGAAAGTGCTCGACCATATTTTAAAATGTACAAAGTATTGCCTATAAAACTGTTATACAGACATAAGCTATGTCTAGAGATATTACACCAGCATAAACTAAATACATCACTATTCTTCGACACATACTATGTGAAACCAACACCATACGAGCTGAGAAAGAGCCTAATATACAAATATATATCACGCACGAACTACGGTGACCAACGATTAGCGTCACAAATTCCAAACATTCTAAACAAACACCCAACTATATGACATTTACTGGAAGACGGAATTTCAGCTAGATCATTTTAAAAAATAACGAAAGAGTTTATAGTGGATGAAAGCGATGCTTTTCTTGACTGTTAAAATTTGTAGTTAATGTTGTTTTTGTATTCGTTGCACCTTGTTCATTATTGTTGCTTGCCTGTTGTTTATTATACTCTAATTTGTCTTGTAGAGCAACTCAATTTTCTAGTCAAGATATTTCTTGTTAATTTATTTGATAGAAAACATGCATTTGTTTGTATTTGCCACGACTCGAATAAGAACTGTTTATATTTCTATTCTTTTGTTCACACTTCTGGCAGGTCCTGTTTGACTATAGTACCCGTGTAAGATAACACGTGATGTAATTTTCTGAGTACTGTACTTGCGGTATGTTTCTGCTTTGATTCCAGGGTGGCACGACCAAGTCAGGCTTTTACTTGGCCTTTAGTCGTGTCCCCAAGGCAATCTTGTTCAATTTGGCCTTGAATAAAAGCAAACCAAAAAACCAAAAGCGGAGCTTGCAGTCTTCGGGCGTAATGAACTGCTTTGTTTCCGATTAACAGTGGGCAATTTATGGAGGTCACAATGACATAGTGATTCATGAAACACACAAGAAAGGCGCTAATTCGTTTCCCAGAGCGCTCTGCTCAGCGACATAGGATGCAGGTCTTACAACAAATACAAAAGGAGCGAAATGAATATAGGCCATGCATGCTACATTTTTGAAAGACGCAAGGAGTTGGGGGTGAGGTGGAGAGCAGTGAGAGTGTCGTTCGCAAGACTGCTCTTTATCTTCATACCGGCCCATACTCCCTCCCGCTTTCTTTCCCTTAAAAGGAGTACTGAAACAAACTTTTGAAAGTGAGATAACCTGTACGATAGATTTTTGTGGACACACATATCATCTACAAAATATAAACAAATTGTAAAGGGGGTTTATTGAAGGACTGAGCAAGCGGGTGGTAGCTCTAAAGAAACGCAGGCGGACCCAGATGACGGTGCTTGATCGCCGATCTCGTGCCTTTTTCTTGTGCTGATGATAGCTGACCTGATGGTATCAGCGTCTTTCTTATTCACTACAATTACCCCCGGCGAAAAAGTTGAAGCCATCTTGGCGATCTAACACGTGGGGACAAGCGGGTCAAAGTACGGCTTCAGACGGTTTACGTGAACGATATCACGTCCACGCCGATGACGGTCGCTCGGTGGCGTGAGGGGTTCAATGGCGTAGCTCACGGGTGAAGTACGCTCGACCACGCGGTAGGGACCATGATAATTGGAGAGTAGCTTGGGTGATACACCAGGGGCGCAGGGCGGTACATGAAGCCATACAAGTGCTCCAGGAACGAACGGTGGTGCAGAACGATGGTCGTCGTCACGGATCTCCTTCTGGCGCTGTTGGTCGGATGTAGTAAGCCGCTTGGCTAGCTTGCGGCACTCTTCTGCGTAACGAGCGGCTTCCGAGACAGGCTTGTATTCGGAGGGATCTGGCGAGTATGGCAGTAAAGTGTCGATGGTGTGCGATGGTTCGTGACCGTACAGGAGAAAAAGTGGGGAAAACCCGGTAGTGACTTGCGTAGCGGTGTTATACGCGTATGTCACAAATAGGAGAACGAGGTCCCAGTTTGTTTGATCAGAAGCGACATGCGTAGCGAGCATGTCCCCCAGAGTACGATGAAACCGCTCAGTCAAGCCGTTCGTCTGTGGGTGGTAGGCTGTATTCTTCCGGTGAACCATATGGTACTGTTGAAGAAGTGCTTGTATTACATCGGAGAGGAAAACACGCCCTCGGTCACTGAGGAGTTCTCGAGGAGGACCATGACGAAGCACAAAACGATTGAGTATGAAAGTTGCGACGTCTTGTGCTGCAGCTGTGGGGAGAGCAGCAGTTTCAGCGTACCGTGTTAGATGATCCACTGCCACGATAGCCCATCGGTTGCCTGCCGTTGTTTATGGTAGTGGTCTGTAGAGGTCACTTCCTACACGATCGAATGGGCGGTCTGGGCATGGAAGTGGCTGCAATGAACCTGTTGCAGGATGTGGCGGGCTTTTCCGCCGCTGACATTCGTGGCAGCCGCGAATGAACTGGCGGACGAAGGTAAACATTCCGCGATAGTAATACCTTTTTCGTAGGCGCTCGTTGGTCTTGAAAACACCGGCGGGAGCACATTGCGGGTCGGAATGAAACGACGCGCAGATGGTAGAGCGCAGCGTTCGGGGAATGACTAGTAGCCATTTCCTACCATCTGCTGAATAGCTGCGCCGGTACAAAATGCCATCCCGAATACTGAAGTGCGGAGCCTGGCGACGCAGGGTTCGAGTGGTTGGAAGTGTCGGTGCCTCGGATAACGCGTCAAGAAGCGAAGCGATCCATGGGTCATTGCGTTGTGCAGAAGAGATGGTGTCCTCGTCAAGCGCTGACAACGTGTTGTCCGAGGAAACAGATGCGATGTCCGGGGATAGGGGAGATCGTGACAATGCATCAGCATCGGCATGCTTGTGGCCGGAACGATATACCACGCGAATATCATATTCTTGAAGCCGAAGAGCCCAACGGGCAACACGACCCGATGGGTCCCTAAGCGAAGATAACCAGCATAACGCGTGGTGGTCCGTTACTACATCAAAAGCACGGCCATAAAGGTATGGGCGGAACTTGACAAGCGCCCAAACGATCGCCAAGCATTCCTTCTCGGTGACGCTGTAGTTTGATTCAGCCTTGGTAAGAGTTCTGCTGGCGTAGGCGACGACGTACTCGGCGAATCCAGGCTTGCGTTGCGCGAGAACCGCACCGAGGCCGACACCACTGGCGTCGGTGTGGACCTCAGTTGCTGCCGTAGGATCGTAGTGACGCTGTATTGGTGGTGAAGTGAGGAGACGACGAAGGGTACAGAAGGCTTGGCCACACTCAGAAGACCATGACGAAATATCAGTGGTGCTGCCTATAAGTTCGGTCAAAGGCGCAATGATAGAGGCGAAGTTGCGCCCGAACCGGCGAAAGTAGGAGCATAACCCCACGAAGCTCCGTAACTGCTTCATAGTGGTTGGTTTGGGGAAGTCGGCGACAGCACGTAACTTAGCCGGGTCTGGAAGTATACCGTCCTTTGATACGACGTGCCCGAGAATTGTAGGTTGCCGAGCAGCGAAGTGACACTTCTTGAGGTTGAGTTGGAGCTGAGCATTCTTCAGGCACGTGAGGACGTGTATGAGGCGCTCGAGATGTGTTCGAAAGTCTGGCGCAAAGACGACTATATCGCCGAGATAGCAGAGACATATTTGCCATTTCAAACCCCGAAGAACCGAGTCCATCATGCGCTCGAAGGTGGCAGGCGCATTGCAGAGGCCGAAGGGCATGACAATAAACTCATACAGACCGTCCGGTGTCACGAAGGCTGTTTTTGGTCGATCGGCCTCTGCAAGGGAGACCTGCCAGTACCCTGAGCGCAAATCTAATGATGAAAAAAACTCGGCACCTTGTAAAGTATCAAGGGCGTCGTCAATCCTGGGTAAAGGATACACGTCTCTTCGAGTGATCTTATTTAGGCGCCGGTAATCCACGCAGAAGCGAACGGAACCATCCTTTTTTTAACGAGCACTACAGGTGAGGCCCATGGACTTTGTGAAGGTTGAATGACGCCACGTTCCAGCATATCGTTCACCTGTTCGGTAATAACTTGGCGTTCCGCCGCAGAAACACGATATGGTCGCTGTCGTAGTGGCGCATGGGAGCCGGTATCGATGTAATGTAGAGTGGTAGAAGTGCGGCCAAGTGAAGGTTGAACAACATCGAAAGATTCGCGGTACTGGTACAGCAGTTGGAGGAGTTCAGATCGTTCAGATGGTGACAGTCCGTCTGCGATCGCTGAATCGAACACTTTTGAAGCCTGTAGATCAGAGTGGTTAAGAGCACTGACGGCGCTGAGGTCACTTTGAAATGATTCTTGCGGCACGGTAAAAATTTGTCCGTTATCAATGGGCTGTACGCATCCAAGAGACTCGCCTTTAAACAGTTTGATGGTATGCGGAAAGGGATTGGTAAGGCAGAGAGCACTGGCTCCATTAGAAATTGAGAGGGCTGAATAAGGGAGCAGAAGTGGTTTCCGACTTAGAAAGAGGCTCGATGGCTCGAAAAATGCTACTTCATCACGCATGCCGTCGAAGACCACAGGGAGCAAACAGCTGTTGTCGATGGAATGTCAGTGTCCTCTTTGACAACTAGCTTGTGCGCGGCTTGATTAGTGTGGTCGTAGGGCTGGTCGAAAAACAGAAGCAGTTCAAGTTCGGAATGGGCACAATCTATAACGGCACGATTACGGGATAGGAAATCCCAGCCAAGTATGATGTCATGAGAGCACGAGGAAAGGACAATAAACTCAACAATGTAGTGGTCCTCCGCAATTTTGAGTCGGGCAGTGCAGGCGGCTATAGGTCGAACAGGTTCTCCATTTGCTGCACGTAAGGACATATCAAGCGGCGTGGTCACTTTTCATAGCTTGCGGCAAAGTTTGGCGTCTATAACAGGCACAGTGGCACCGGTATCCACAAAAGCGTATGCATGGGCGCCGTCTACAAAAACTTCGACGATATTTGACGGCAAGGTGCGAGGACTTGAACATTTTGATAGCGCAGTTCTTGCCCCTGGAACTTCGACGGCTAGTTTCCCTCATTTTGAGGGGCTGGTCGTGGACGCATGGGTGACAAGGAGCGTCGATTGGGTGAAGGTGAACGACGAGTCGAAGTTGCCGGATAGTCACGGGAGGACGTGTTTGACTGACGATCCGAACTTTCATAACCAAAAGGTGGTCGGTCCATGTAGTTGCTTCGTGGTCGGACGTTTGTCTAGGCGGGCACGCGACGACGGCAGTACCGGGAGATATGGCCAGGGCCGCCGCACGCAAAACAGATCGGCCGGTTATCGCGCGTTCGCCAGGCATTTGCAGAAGGGGCGCCGCCCACGCGGCATACGGCTGAGTTGAGGCTGGGTAGTGAGGGGAGGAGCCCATGCGACGGAAGACTGAGTAGGAGCGGTGACATGCGGCTGTCCATTGAACGGCGAGGGCTGGTGTGGCTGCTGCCTCTTTACTGCGTCAGCATAAGTAAGAGGCGCGGCGACAACTTGCTGCTGAAAGGGCACTGGCATAGCCTCGGCAATCTGGTCCTGAAGTGCATGTCGGAGCGTGGGAGCTAACGGTGTCGGTGGTTGCTCTTGCTGCTGCTGCGGGAGCTCTTGGCGCTGACAAAATGGCAGGAGGGAAAGCTGACGTGCGACCTCCTCACGCACAAAGTCTTTCATTTGTGCTAGAAGGCGGGAGTGGTCAGGTACGACGTCCAGTGCAGCGAGTGGTTGGTTAGGCTGAAATGGATGGTGGGTGAGAGCTCGTTGCCGTCGCAATTCGTCGTAGTTCTGGCACAGAGTTACCACTTCAGACACCATGCCAGGAGACTTCGCCAGGAGCATTTGAAAGACGTCGTCATCAACACCTTTCATAATGTGCTGGATCTTTGCACTTTCGCTCATTGCGGCATCGACGCGCTTGCATAGATCGAGTATATTTTCGATATAGGCGGTAAGCGTTTCGCCAGGTTCTTGTGCCCATGAGCGCAGGCGTTGTTCGGCGCGCAACTTCCGCACGGCAGGGCGACCGAAAACCGAGGATATTGTCTGCTTGAAAGTGGCCCAGTTCTCGAACTCGGATTCGTGGTTTGTGTACCACAGTTTCGCCACATTAGCCAAGTAAAAGTTCACGGTGCTCAACTTAGCAGCGACATCCCACCTATTTGGTCCACTGACTTTTTCGTAGGACGACAGCCAGTCCTTGACGTCCTGGTCTTCGGCGCCCGAAAAGATCGGGGGGTCTCGCTGGTGAACCGGGCCGGGGCAAGTAGCAGCCGCGAGATGTGATGTCTGTTGGGCAGCGTCAACTGGCATGGTCGACGGCAGGGTGCGGGATCGGAGTTCCAGGGTGTTGGTGATGTGTTACCCAGCACGATCCACCAAATGTAAATGGGGTTTATTGAAGGACTGAGCAAGCGGGTTGTAGCTCTAAAGGAACGTAGGCGGACCCAGATGACGGTGCTTGATCACCGATCTCGTGCGTTTTTCTTGTGCTGATAATAGCTGACCTGATGGTATCAACGTCTTTTTCATTCACTACAAAATATTATCGTCCAGAATGTATTTAAAATCAATTTTGAATTGCATGGCGCCCTACGCCATACTAAATATGCCTTCGTTATCCGGGTGAACAACCAACCACCCCCTGCGTCACGAGTTTTTTGTTGGCTGCCGCTCTCTCCTGGTGAACCATTTCAACGGATAGAGGGGCAGCCTTTTGCGGGGTTAAAAAGACTGGTTTCCGAGCTTCAGCGGTGCTTTTTGAAGGAATCACACATATTTACAACGTCGGAGAGCAGATCACAGTAGCACCCACAAAGCCTTCGTTGAAAAGACTTGTTCGATGCTCTAACCACTGAGCTCTCACAGCGGCCTTGAAAAGACGTGTCGACATGGTGATTCACGTGCACGCGGTTTTGTGTGTCCAGCTAGCCAATTACTTTTGTTCGAAAACTCAGGATTCCTTTGCTTTATGCAAAAAACCTTTCAGGGTGCCGCTTCACTCAATGGTCGGCGTTCTGTGACACCAAGACTTCAACATCTCCCGTTCGAGCAAGCAAACGAGCTTTCCGACCGTGGTTCTTGAGCTGCCGGTTGCAAAAAAGAAGCGCGACTTTGCAGTGCTCCTTTGCTCATAGAGTACAGAAAATAGAAAATATTTATGACACACACCAGTCTTATCCTCTATAAAAGTAAGTTGGGGACGGGGCTAGGGCGTAATGCACGATTAGATGTGGGGATGGTCGTAAATAAATGGTTGCTGCAAAGGCTTTAGCAAACCTTCATTGCGCAAAAGGTACTCTCGGACACTCTCGGAGATACCGGACACTCTCGGAAGCTGCCGGACATACAAACAAGCACAAATGGCTGCTAACGTGAACCGCGCTGCAGTAGGCGATGATAAAACGAAGAAAAAGAAGCTTCAGAGCCAGCGATATTGCAGCGTTTATAAATGTCATAACCAAGAAGGCTTTGACAGCAGCGTGTCCTTTTATACATTCCCTTCACGACCGTACAAAAGAGAGCGGCGGCAGCGTTGGATACAGGCTGTTCGGCGCGCCGGGTAAGTGCGCTGTTTACTCTAAGGTTCGGCAAGGAAAAGGGAAGGTGAGGCTTCAACATTCGCACTTTATTCATTCGACAGGCCTGACGGATAGTCTGGGCAAGCAAATTCAAACACCAGAATTTGCAGCTGGCACTTCTCAGGGAATGCAAGGAGCAATATCATGCACCACCCTGCATACGTGCCGACTATTTTCCCGTCAGCATACCGCCGCATGGTTCCTTGCGACACTTGGGCCTCAACAGAGCGTTTTCAGCGGTGAGTTTTTCTTTAAATTTCGTGTCGTCGTTGAGGTTTGTGCTTAAATGTAGTGATATTACTTAGAGATATCGCGCCGCGCGGAGTCCTCTCCGTCAATCCTGAGGCAGATGGAAATTTGCTCGAGGCGCGTTAATTTATCCGGTTAACGGGCGTTGACAAACTACCAATTATATACAGTCATCATGCATCCTTCACGGCCCTCTGGTATTGCCCTATCATAAGCGGGGCCTCACTCTGGCCGCGAGCAAAATCGCTGCCTGAATAAATCCGTAGGTCAGCATTGAATACAAAAGCTGTTGCGCTAAAAATTGTGCACAATGTCTTAGGAGAGTGCGTCATTCGAATTCAAGTCGGCATAAGTCCCTCATGGGAAATGTGTGTACCGTATGACAGATAATATTGTGGTAAATAAATGACGGAATGCATTTTCCAGTTTTATATCTAAAGAACAGCTGATATGAGGTTTTGAATACTGACGAGATGTTTCCTTTAAACATTGCCTACCGTATACGTGTCAAGCTCTCAAAACACCACTGCTACTTCTTCCCGTGCCCCTTTCACTTACCTCTTTTTCGTTTCGCTGTGCTTTGGCTTTAGGAAAACGCAATTCATAGTTCATTGGTTTCAGCACTCTAGTCACACTTGCAATACGGCTAAATGCTGTGTAATTTCAATGTTTTCCCCTACCAGATGGCAAAAGAGACCACGGGACCAAACAAAGTCGCCCTCAGAAGGAAAGGCAAGTTGGTAGTTATGGTTGTCGTAGTGCAGAGGTTTTACGGTACAGAATTACCTCATTATATACAGGTCAAGGACACCCCTAGTTCGGCTGGAGGCTCTCATCAGCTGCAACTATGTCATAACCTGATGAATGAGAGTATTAGCTTGGAGCTGGTATGTTCACTTTTTCGTGGAGGTTTGTTCATTTTTGGTCCTCATTTGTAACTTGTGACTTTCAGGATGAGTCCACTGATGATGAGCAAGGTAAATTGTTGCGTGCTACTGTGGAAGAAGAGTGCCAGCACAAAGACGCAGCCACATCATGTTCTACCATATCCGCGAAGAAATTTCCATCTCTGCTACACCGTGCTGTGAGGCCAAGTGCTAGAGTGTGTTTTTGGGGGTTTCGACGCAGTGTCCTTGACACCTGGGGCAGTGAAGGACCTTTGCGGTGTTTGTGACAATGTTTTCACACTGCTAATAAGTCTCCTGTCTGAAGTGAGCGATATGACAACTGCTGTCAGCCTTCCTAACAAACTTTTATTATTTTTATTCAAGATGAAACATGGACTGCCTTTCAGTGTTATCGCAGTGCTTTTTGGCATTCATGAGACAACAGCATCACGAATTTTTCATGCAATTTTGGGCAAGCTGGCAACTGCGACACGAAAGTGGATTTATAAGCCACATATGCACGCTATAAAAGACACACGTCCAGAGTGCTTTAAATTAAATTATCCAGACTGCACAGTCATCGTTGACTGCACCGAAGTGCGTACAGAAACGCCATCAGAGGTCAGACAACAACATGCTTTATTCTCCACGTACAAAAATAGCTTCACGTTGAAATTTTTGGTAGCAACCGCCCCCTCTGGCTTTATTGTGTTTAAGTCAAATCCTATGGTTGACGCTGTTCAGACACACAAATTGTGCTGGAGTCAGGATTTCTCGACATAATTTGTCAGAATGATATTATTCTTGCTGACAAAGGTTTCCCAGGAATACTGGTAGGTGTGGTAGGCAAAAGTGCTGTATTGACCATGCCCCTCTTCTCTACAGGCAATCGGCCTTTCACACCTCAGGAACTGCGACAAACGTACAATGTTGCGAAAGTACGTGTCCATGTGGAACGAGTTATTCAGCGCATAAACACACAAAGAATTTCGGTAAACCGTGTTCCTATCAGTTTTATTCCTGCCAAGAGTGACATTTTTCATATGTCCTGTGTTTTGACAAATCTGCAAAGTTCAATAATTCAAACTGCTGGAAAGTAAGTGGCTTCATTTTCAGCGACATTCATGAACACAGGCAGCAAGCAGAAGTTTTTGTTTAACTCCACGGTGGAGTCTTGCCAATGGATTTTACTTTTATCTTTGGTTCTTGTTTGGGTGATGTCGCAGTAATCTCACTGTGCGGCTAGTATATATTGTACAATTTATTCACATCTAAGTCTTCACGCTGTATAATGCTCTCAATGCTAATGCTGGAAACGATGCTCAATGCTGATAACGCACTGCTGTTCAGCGCGTTTCCACTGCTCCACTGGCTCCTCCAAGTCGCGCGGCGAGTAATTGTACTACTGTGTGCTTCTTAGCCAGCTTGTCAGGTGGCGCAAAGTGTCAATTTTAGGCGCGCCACCTGGGCAGGGCTGGTTTCTGATATCTATGCCTTATCATGACCTCTCTCTAAGCTTTGTTTTGTGCTTGCCAGCTGTAGGTGAGGCGAGTTTTAGTTTTTCTCACCAGCCTTCTAAATCAGTTACTGCAAGCTTCTCTTGAAAAGTGATTTGGGTGCACGTTAAAGAACCTCAGGAGGTCGAAAAATCTGGAGCCCTCCACTACGGCGAGTCTCATAATCATATAGAGCCGCAGTGCCCAATAGCTGCGGTGCTGGCGGGTAGGCAATTTATAAGCTTGGTGGGCGGCGGCGCTGATATGAAGTGATGCGCCATGTGGTCGGCGCACGTTGAGGTCCGGTGATGCAGTGGCAGATACTGTAGATTATCCATGTGGCAGGTCGCATTTGGTAGCGCGTGGCAGCTGGTGATGTCATGGTCTTGTGCAGTACAGGGCAATCCATGTAGTTCGGCGCTTCTAGCGGTGCCGAGAAGCGCCGGTCCCACGAACATCTGCAGTAGGAAGACGAACGGATTAGACGCCATACTGGCAGAGCCGCCGTGCCCAATAGCTGTGGTGCTGGTGGGTAGGCAATTTATAAGCTTGGTGGGCGGTGGCACTGGTATGAAGTGATGCACCAAGTGGTCGGCGCACGTTGAGGTCCGGTGATGCAGTGGCAGATACTGTAGATTATCTATGTGGCAGGTCGCATTTGGAAGCGCGTGGCAGCTGGTGACGCCATGGTCTAGTGCAGTCCAGGGCAATCCATGTAGTTCGGCGCTTCTAGCGGTGCCGAGAAGCGCTGGTCCCACGAACATCTGCAGTAGGAAGACGAACCGATTAGACGCCTTACTAGCAGAGCCTCCGTGCCAAATGATATAAAGTGGACGTCCTTATCTCTGCTAGTCATGCTTCCCAACCTCAAAAAGAAACATTGAACTTTTCACTAACTTCCGGCCTGAAGCAAATAGTGACGCCACAAGAGGCATGGCGATTTTAGATCTTGTATTCGTCAGGCCTAGAGTCTGCGATTATGGTTATGTGTGCACTGTTGTGGATGGCATATCGGATCAAAAAGCTGTTTTTGCATCTATTTCATGTCCTGTGCCGAAAGCCCGATTCATCTATTCTACTTTCCGCAATATGAGCCTTGCTGACGATATTGGTATTATTGATAAACTTAGCACTTCTTTTTTCCAGTTTGAAGCGATTAGTATTTCCGAAGATGTTGATCATCATCATCATCATCATCATCATCATCATCATAATCAGCCTGTCTACGTCCACTGCAGGACAAAGGCCTCTCCCAAGTTCCGCCAGTTAACCCGGTCCTGTGCTTGCTGTTGCCAATTTATACCCGACAACTTCTTAATCTCATCTGTCCACCTAACCTTCTGTCTCCCCCTACCCCGCTTCCCTTCTCTGGGAATCCAGTCAGTTACCCTTAATGACCAGCGGTTATCCTGTCTACGCGCTACATGCCCTGCCCATGTCCATTTCTTCTTCTTGATTTCAGCTATGATATCCTTAACTCCCGTTTGTTCCCTAATCCACTCTGCTCTCTTCTTGTCTATTAAGGTTACACCTACCATTTTTCTTTCCATTGCTCGCTGCGTCGTCCTCAATTTAAGCTGAACCCTCTTTGTGAGTCTCCAGGTTTCTGCTCCGTAGCTAAGTACCGGCAAGATACAGCTGTTATATGCCTTCCTCTTGAGAGACAGTGGCAATCTACTTGTCATAATTTGAGAGTGCCTGCCGAATGTGCTCCACCCCATTCTTATTCTTCTAGTTACTTCAATCTCGTGGTTAGGCTCTGCGGTTATTACCTGCCCTAAGTAGACATAGTCTTTTACAACTTCAAGTGCACTATTACCTATCACAAAGCGCTGCTCCTCTCCGAGGTTGTTGTACATTACTTTCGTTTTCTGCAGATTAATTTTAAGACCCACCTTTCTGCTCTCCTTGTATAACTCCGTAATCATGAGTTGCAATTCGTCCCCTGAGTTACTCAGCAATGCAATGTCATCGGCGAAGCGCAGGTTACTGAGGTACTCTCCATTAACTCTTATCCCTAACTGTTCCCATTCTAGGCTTCTGAAAACGTCCTGTAAGCGCGCAGTGAATAGCATTGGGGAGATTGTGTCCCCCTGCCTTACACCCTTCTTTATTGGTATTCTGTTGCTTTCTTTATGAAGCACTATGGTAGCAGTTGATCCCCTGTAGATTTCTTCCAGAATGTTTATATATATTTCATCTACGCCCTGATTCCGCAGTGTCTGCATGACGGCTGATATTTCTACTGAATGAAACGCCTTCTCGTAATCTATGAAGGCTATGTATAGTGGTTGGTTATACTCTGAGCATTTCTCTATTACCTGATTGATAGTATGAATGTGGTCAATTGTTGAGTAGCCTGTTCTAAATCCTGCTTGTTCCTTTGGTTGATTGAATTCTAATGTTTTCTTTGCTCTGCTAGCAATTACCTTTGTAAATAGCTTGTATACTACAGAGAGCAAGCTGATCGGCCTGTAATTCTTGAAGTCCTTGTCATATCCTTTCTTATGTATTAAGATGATGTTAGCGTTCTTCCAAGACTCTGGTACTTTTCCCGTCAGGAGACACCTCGTAAATAGAGTGGCTAGTTTTTCTAACACAATCTGACCTCCATCTTTCAGCAGATCTGTTGTTACCCGATCCTCAGCAGCAGCTTTGCCTCTGTGCATGCTCTCCAAAGCTTTTCTGACTTCTTCTATCATTACCGGTGGGGTGTCGTCTGGGTTACTGCTAGTTCTTATAGTATTAAGGTCGTGGTTGTCTCGGCTACTCTACAGATCTCTGTAAAACTCCTCCGCTATTTTAACTATCCTATCCATATTGGTAGTTATTTTGCCTTCTTTGTCCCTTAGTGCATACATCTGCCTTTGCCTATCCCAAGTTTCCTCTTCACTGCTTTGACGCTTCCTCCGTTTTTCAGAGCGTGCTCAATTCTCTCCATGTTATACCTTCATACATCGCATACTTTACGCCTATTAATCAACTTCGAAAGCTCTACCAGTTCTATTTTGTCTGTTGTACTTGACACTTTCATGATTTGACGCTTCTTAATTAGGTTCTTCGTTTCCTGGGAAAGCTTGCCGGTGTCCTGTCTAGCTACCCTGCCTCCAACTTCCACTGCACACTCCGTGATGATACTCGTCAGATTATCATTCATTGTATCTACGCTAAGGTTGGTTTCCTCGCTAAGAGCAGAGTACCTGTTCTGCAGTGACACTCTGAATTCCTGTACTTTCCCTCTCAGTGCTAGCTCATTGATTGGCTTCTTGCGTATCAGTTTCTGTCATTCCTTCTTCAAGTCTAGGCGGATTCAAGCCCGTACCATTCTATGGTCACTGCATCTTACCTTGCCAACCACTTCCACATCCTGCACGACTCCTGGGTGTGCTTTAACAAAATTCTTCAGTGATCTTGTTTCAAAGTGCAATATACGTTTCGTACCGTTAAAAACAAAAAAGACGAATTCAGAGTTGCCTTGGATCACACGGGAAATTTTGCACCTGTCGCGCCGACTTGGGCGTTTGCGGCGTGCTAAACGCGCTGGTGATGTTACTCTTGCCGCACAATTCATTGCTCTGAAGGAGGAACTTCGAAGCAAAACAAATGCGCCTCGTGATTTTTACTATCGAGTGACACTGCCTGGTTTGCTTCGAAATAGTCCACGCAAGTTTTGGAAATCTGTCCTACCAATGGATTCTGACACTAACACATTTGAAATAAATGGCACAGTTACAGGCGATACTGCTCTTATTGCAGATGCATGCAACGATTACTTTCAATCTGTTTTTACACTTGATAACTCCGTTGTTCCTCCTTTTATAGGGAATACTCGCAGTTCTGTTGACGATATTGTTGTTTCAAACCAGGGTGTGCTGAATCTCATTTTAAAACACGATACGAAGAAGAAAGGCAGTCCTGATAATACAGACAACGAATTCCTCATTAGGTACTCCTTATGGACTAGTCGGTATTTAACCATTATCGTTCAGAAATCTCTCTCGACGTCTGTTGTCCTTAAAACGTGGAAATCAGCTAAAATTCTTCCGTTATACAAATCCGGAAAAAAACAGTCCTTATTGAACTACAGACCCATCTCTATCACATCACCTCGCCGCGGTGGTCTAGTGGCTAAGGTACTCGGCTGCTGACCCGCAGGTCGCGGGTTCGAATCCCGGCTGCGGCGGCTGCATTTCCGATGGAGGCGGAAATGTTGTAGGCCCGTGCGCTCAGATTTGGGTGCACGTTAAAGAACCCCAGGTGGTCGAAATTTCCGGAGCCCTCCACTACGGCGTCTCTCATAATCATATGGTGGTTTTGGGACATTAAATCCCACAAATCAATCAATCAATCAATCAATCAATCTCTATCACATTCCATTCTTGTAAAATACTCCAACACATAATTTTCAAGCAAATCTTAGAATTTTTGGAGTGCAATAATGTTTTATCTGATGCCCAGCATGGTTTTCGACGCGGCTTTAGTACCATAACCCAGCTCAGTGAATTCGCTCATGACATCCTCCAGGTTCTTGATGCTGGTGATCAAATCGACGCAATATTCATCGACTTTTCCAAAGCTCTTGACACTGTTTCACATTGCAAACTGCTAAAAAAGCTCACTGCTATACTTAAAAACTCAAGCATTAGTAAACTGGATTTCTTCTTTCCTATCCAATAGGTCTCAGTACGTACAATTCAAGTCTTCTCATTCCTCCACTTCCACTTTAACGTCTGGCGTCCCACAAGGTTCAATATTAGGCCCTCTTTTATTTCTAATTTTTATTAACGATCTGCCAAGTAATGTTCCTGTTAATATCCGCATGTATGCTGATGATTGTGTTTTGTATCATACGATTAAAACTGCTCATGATCACATCATCCTTAACAATTCTTTTGCTTCATTTCAATCATGGTGTGGCACTTGGCAAATGCAAATTAACTTCCGAAAAACGGTATCCATATCGTTTTCCAAGCGTTCTTCCCCCTCTCCATTTACCTATTCGCCTAATGGTTGCCCTCTCGGAATTGTTTCACAATACAAATACCTCGGTCTCCTTTTCACTCAGGATTTATCTTGGTCTCAACACATCGATCTCATGTGCAACCGTGTGCTTAAAAAATTACGCTACCTACAACGCACTTTACGTTCAGCACCTCTCAGCATACGTCACCTCACTTAGGAAACACTGGTTCGTCAAATATTGGAATATGCATCTGTTGTGTGGAACCCACACAAAATTTCGGACGTAAACAGAATTGAATCTGTTCAGAAGAAAGCTGTACGCTTCATTTATCGTCGCTTTGACAGGTATTTTTCACCAAGCTCCCATCTTCCTATCTTACAGCTTACCAGTCTATCTTCCCGTCGACACGTTGAATGTTTGAAATTTCTTCATACTTTAATTAATTCCCCACGGTTTCCTTTACTCAGCAATTATAGAGCACACACTAGACCAACGACCACCCGAAATTACCATGTGGTAAACATGTCTACCTTTGCTCATCGTACGATGGCGTTTAAATACAGTTTTTTTGTTCATTCTATTGAATTGTGGAATTCCTTGCCTGGTTACGTTCGATCTTTATCACTGGATGAATATTTATTGTATATTACTAACCATTGATGTACAGCGCACTTGTTATGCTATTCTATGTATGTATTTGCGTACTCCTGCGATAGCCCTGTGGGGCTGCAGTATGTTGAAATAAATAAATAAATTGAAAACATACATCCTGTGGCTGTCTTTCCAGGTGACTCGGACGGACGACATCACCGAGTGCTACACAGACGGCTCTGCAAGGGGCTGCACTCTGTTCCTGTCAGTGACATCTGGTGGCTTGGCATCGACCCAGGTACATTGTTGCTGAAACTGTCTCATTTTGGTACAATCAGCATCAAGCTGCACCAAGCGTCGTAAAGGTTGCGTTGAGACAAAGTTTATTGTTCTGTTCCTCTACACATCGAGGGAGTTGTTTGCCCGATAGTCTTGTACACTTTTATAAACAGCTGCAGATCAGCTTGCCTCTACTTCTTTGGGCCAATGCAGTGCACGTAGTAAACAGGCTCCTCACACTAGTCATTTTTGTATCTGTGGCAGTTTCTCAACCACAGAAAGTCTAACGCGACGCTACGACTTGGGAGATGTCCTAGAGTAGAACTCATTCTGACTGTACTGGAAAACTTGTGATCTTTTTATTCTTAGTTGATTCTCAGTCAGTGCTACCACCTTATTGAAAGCTCGGGGTTGCACTTGTTTTACCATGAGGGCACTTTCCTCTACTTGGTAGTTTCCTGTGACGATATCACCACGTGATGCCATCTTGAGTGATGTCAAACTAATACAGTCAACTGCCGGTTTTTCGCACCCTCTAGGGAGTGGAAAACAGTCCGAAAATTCGGGCAGTCCGAAAAAATGAATGCAAGCAAAAACAACGCATTATTTTACTGATGATTTTCAATTCAAGCAAAAAAATCGCACCATTTTGCTAACAATTTTGAATGCATACAAAAACGCACCATTTCATTGATATTTCTCGGATCAAGAGGGTCGAGGTCGAAGTACCAGACTTCCGGAACTCTGCCAAACCATCAGTGGGGTGGCTCTAAAAAGAGCCGTTAAAAATTCATGCAGCCGACAGTGGTTGCCGTCAGGTGTCACAGATCCCGTAAATTAGGGAGGTGATCGCCGGGCTAATTCCAAGGGCCGAAGTATGGGCCCCCCGAAGTGCACCACGAAAGCGTGGACAATTGAAAAGTGGTCCTATTTGGTGCGCCAGCGGATGCTGGCTGTGGCGCAAAGAACAAGTCAGAGCCGAGAGTTGATAAACAAAACAAAATTATATTCTCCTTTATGGCAGATAACAACGATAAACAAATATGCACACTCGGCAATAGTTGAATACAATATGTCACCAATAAAACAACGTACTACACAGTACAATCAGCCACACTCGAAACAACGGACACAAAAAACAATACGCACTTCAATGCAGTCGCAGGTTTCGAACAACCAAGACACTTGAAGACTAAAGATTTCAAAAACTAATTCAGTCAGAAGTCCTTGGAACAAAAGTCTGAATGATACTCTTCCGAGAATCACTCACTCAAAGTCCAGCGCTGTTGTCGTTCCGCTGCCCCCGAAGTTTCTCTTCCAGGAAATCTCGCGTCTTCAATTGGCCGCTCTCCAAGCGCCAAACTTTTTCGCCGGTAACACGTCGACTTCCCACACGCAGCTGCCGCCACGCGTCTTCGCTCGCTGGCGGTAGACACACACTCCTGCCTGTAGCACGAGTCTTCACCCCTCAGGTGGAAATCCTCTTCTTCTCCTCTTTTGTCACTGAGAACAAAAGGCTTCACCCACACAGCGGAAAGACCGTACGCACATTTGCTTGAAACTTTCTTCTTCTCCTCCTTTGTCACTGAGGACCAAAGGCTTCGCCGACGACACGGCGGTAACACCCTACGCACTCTGGCGCACAATTCCTTCTTCTCCTTTGTCAATGAGGAAAAAATGCTTCGCCGACAAGGTGGAACACCCTACGCATACTGGCGCAAAATTACTTCATCTTTTGATCTCCTACCTCTACTCTCGGTTAAATACCCTTCGCGATAGGTTCCAGAAAATTCTCATCGTTCAGTCGGCGCGATACGCAGCAAAGGCTGGGAAAAGCGCGAGACGGTTCGAGGGCCGTCCACGACAAAAGCAACCCGGCATCACCACGCCCCTTTCCATCGAGAACTTTCCAGGGCTTGCTCGGCCGCCGATGTGAGGAGGTTCGTCAGCGAACCTACGCTTCCGAGGGGAGAGAGACGCGTGCCCGGGGTGTCTTTGGATGCATGTTTTCTTCTTTATCGTTGACCTCGAGGCGTCTCTCCGGTGCTTCGTCGCGAGAATTTGGCGGCGTGCCATTTTACGAGCGCTCGTGTTGTGACACTGCCCCCTACTTTAAGAATATTATCTCATAATATTCGAAACCACACAAACGAGTGCGGACAGTCCCCACACTCTCAAAGACTCTAACATAGTCCGTCGCTCATAACACGTCACATTCACAATAGATCACTCAATACAACTGTATATTGCAATTCCATCCCACAACACATAAAATACAGCCACAGGTAGATGAATACAACACTTCACCACATACTTCAAGCAATACAAATGTACAAAGGTCTGTCATTACCACAATTGTACAATACTATACATGACATCACCGTAACAAACATTTTGACTTGCTCGACATACAGTTATGACACAGGATAACAACCACATTAACACAACATATTGCACTCAGCACTGTCAAACGCATTCCGATTCAACCTCCACACCCATCCCGTGTACTTCGAGCTGCGCTTACGACCTTTCTTGCTGTGCTCGCTCGATCTCTTCTTGTTTTTCCTTGTTTTGTTCTGGCGAGCCCTTTCCAAGGACGGTATCTGAGGTGGCATCTCAGCCATCATTGTCACTTCCGACATTGTTAACGTGTTATAACGTTGAACCGATCCTGTCTGGTTATTCACCCACTTGTTCACGTCGCGACATTGGGCCGGGCTGGCCGACTCCGTCACCTTTAGTGTCGGTCGGTTGAGGTCGTGCCGACCTAAGTACAGCTGTCCAGCACATGAACTCATTCAACACGATTATCTCCTCATTCACCGTCTCTTGCACCCAGGCTTCACCTTAGTACTTGTTTGAAATCCTTCACGGAATTTTCTTCCGCTGTATCTCGCGGTCCCTGTGTCGGTGGGGGCTCCACCTTCTATCTTCACGATCATGCACGGCCACTTCACTCATCACACATGCCCCTCCTTCGGAAAAAGTTTTCTTTTCTTTCTAAAAAAAACTTTCTAGCCACGTCTTAGTCGCAATCACCACGTGTCCGCACAAGACCACTGCACCGCACCAGTGAATACAGGTGATATATGTTCACAATAAATGTTCACACAACCTCACACATAAAAAAACAAGAAAAAAACATGTAGTCAGCCATGGCATGATGACTGTTTTCTTCTGGTGAATACACCACGTGGTTCAGAAATATACATTGTAGACAAACTGTAAACCAGTTACAATACACTTCCGTGAAAGCTTAGGTTACAGCCTACTCTAGAAATCGGCACGTGAATTATCTGAGCCTCTAATATGTTGAATAACAAAAGAATACTCTTGTAATACAAGACTCCATCTCAGTACTCTGCTGTTCAGGTGTTTGGCCTTAGCTAGATATTGTAATGGTTGGTGATCAGTTTGCACAACGAACTGCATTCCGTACACAAAGATGTTAAACTTTTCTATTGCCCACACTTGTGCCAGACATTCTCGTTCTATGGTGGAGTAATTCTGTTCTCGCGGCAATAGCTGTCGGCTGGCGTATGACACAGGATGTAACACCCCATCGTGGTCCTGCATGAGAACTGCCCCGATACAGGTATCAGACGCATCCGAACGCAGCACAAATGTGCGTTTCGGATCAGGAGCTCGTACTATTGGTCCTGAAGAGAGGGCTTGCTTCAGTGTCTCAAAAGCCGTTTCTCTTTCTTGGTTTCAGCAGATCTTGTTCTTCTCTCTTTTCTTGGTTATTTCCGTTAGAGGCTGGGCCTTTTCGGCATGTCGGGGTATTAAATCGCGGTAGTATCCTGCTAATCCCAGGAACGATCGCAGCTTCCTCTTGGTCTCGGGTCGAGTTGCGTTAGCAATCTTCGCCACTGTACTTTCTACTGGTTGAATAGTTCCGCCTCCCAACCTATGACCCAAGAAGATGATGGATTCCACGGCGATTTCACAATTCTGAGGCTTCATGGTTAGTCCTGCTTCACGGACTCGCTGCAACAAGTGCTGTAAAGTCTCCAAGTGCTCCTCCCAGGTCGCTGTAGCTGCGAGAACGTCGTCAACGTAATTGACTACGTTTCCACACGCTAAAGAAGAGTCCTCATTAATCTTGTGAACACTGCGGAAGCCGTCTTGGTGCCGAAAGGCATATATATGAATTGGTAATGTCCTGACTGCGTCGAGAAAGCAGTGACTGGTCTTGAAGCCCGATGGAGTGGGACTTGCCAATAGCCTTTCGTCAGATCGAACTTGGAAAAATATCTCTTGGTGCTGACCTCGGTGAACATTATGTCCGTTCGTGGTATGGGTTCAGCATCGGAGATTAGAATCTAATTGATACGCCGAAAGTCCACACACGTACGATAAGTGTTATCCGGCTTCTTGACGAGAACCAGTGGTGAATTATAAGGAGAATTCGATCTCTCGATGACGCCAAGCTTCAGTATGTCTTGAACTTCCTTCTCGACGACTTCCTTCATTGCTATCGGCAAAGGGTACTGTGGAGTGTTAATAGGTTAAGATGTTGTCAACTGAAGGCGGCACTCCAAAATGTTTGTCTTTCCGGGGATGTCGCAAAAGACATCGTCATAAGCGGCTAGAATCTTTTTAAGCGCAACACGCTTCTCTTCTTCTAGTCCCTCAGCTATAGGAATTGCTTCCACGCCAACGCTTCGGGTAGTCTTGAAGACTGGTAATGGCGTGTCTGTGTCGTCCTCCTCCATGACCACGAAAGATGCTGTTTGAGGGGTTGTCCTCGGCTGCCAATTTTCATAGCCCTTCAGCATATTTATGTGAAACAGTTTGTTGCCATATACCAGGTCCAATAAATAGTCGTGGTTATCTTTCTTTCCAACGACTCGAAAAGGTCCTTTCCATTGCATCAATAACTTGTTCTCCGTGGTAGGGAGTAGGATCAAAGCAAGATCTCCCACTTCGAACAGACGGTTCTTGCTTCCCCGATCATGGTACTGCTTTTGAGTTTTTCTCGCTTGTGACAAGTACTCATGGGCTAGTTGCAACGTCTTCTCAAGACGATCTTGAAGATCCAAGACGTAGCCATACGTTGTTTTTACTTCATCACTGATGTGTTCTCCCGTTCATATCTCCTTCAATATACTGAGAGCTCCTCTAACGTATCTCTCATAGATAAGTTCAAATGGTGAGAATCCCATGCTGGTTTGGGGTACCTCTCGGTATGCAAAAAGGAGTGGAGCGAGCAGCCGATCCCAAATTTCGGATCCTCTTGACATAGTTTTCGCAGCATCTGTTTCAGCGTGCCATTAAACCGTTCAACCATCCCGTTGCACGTAGGGTGGTAGGGTGTCGAACTTAGATGTTTGATGGATAACAATGCGTTGACTTCTCTCATCAACTCGGACGTGAAGCAAGATGCCTGATCGCACAGAATCTCACGGGGAAATCCAGTGCGTGAAAACATTTCCAACAGGCCCTCTGTCACAGTCGCCAAATCAATCACGGGCAGGGCCACTGCGTCCGGATAACGTGTCGCAAAGTCAACCATTGTCAGAAGGTATCGGTTACCCTTGTTAGACACTGGTTTGAAGGGTCCGATAATGTCAACTGCCACTCGCTCGAATGGTGTCTCAATCAACGGCATTTGGCCAAATGGTGCTTTCCCTACTTTGTTTCTCGGGTACGTTCTTTGGCACGTATCACAAGATCGAACATTTCTTTTAGCTTCTTCGTGTACTTCAGGCCAATAGAACGGTCCTAGTATCCGATCAATGGTTCTTTTCGTACCTTGATGTCCTGACATCAGACTTTTGTGTGCCTCTCAAGCACTTGGCTGCGCAATTGGCAGGGAACCACCACCTGTTTTATCATTTTGCCAGAGGATAACCGGTAATGGCGGTAGACTATCCCCCTTTTTATGGTAAACGAATAATGGGTTGATACCCTTCGATAATATACTTGTCCGACTTTGTTTCTGCAGGTATCCAAGGTCTTGTCTTCTGCTTGCGCAGTTTTGAGATCCTGTCTGGTCATTTTCAAACTGTCGACCTTGAGTGTGGCTGAATCCGGCTTAGACCTTGTGCTCTTGATGCCGCTCAGCAAATGGTTCAAGTGATGACTTTCCTCCTTGTATAGTTTACGTGCTACGCTGTCCGTCTCTGATTTTGGTACAGCAAGCTTCTCTTTCCATGTTGTATCAGGCTCGTTAGCCTGACGTGATCCAGGCACATTTCCCACATAATGTCGTATAACGGGGAAATAATGCAAGTTACGATGCATACGCCTGAAATGTATGGTGAAAAAATTTCCACCTTTGCCTCTGGAAGCTTAATTCTACTTTCATCCGCCAAGAACAATGTTGCCGTGGTTGCCGTAAGTGCTCAGTCTGGCACGAAGGACTGCCGCACAACCACCGCATTACTTCCTGTGTCCCGTAATACTGAGGCAGTCTTGCCGAATATTATGCCCTGCAACACGGGCATCTGATGCTTCATCACCCTTGGTTCGGTATTCACTGCACTAGCCATACTCTCTTCGCTTTTTTCGTCCTCCACCTGCTCGACTTCGTTAAGGCTTTCTTTTTGCGACCATATACATGAGGCTTTCCGTGTAGATCTGGGTATCTTGGTACACGCTTGGGTGTCGTGCCCAGTTTTACGACAATACCCACAGTATGGTTGCCTCGTCCGAGCACGGCATTCTGCAACTCTGTGACCGGCCTTGTCACACACAAAACATCGAGTGGAAGCCTTTCAAGTTGAATTACCGCCTGTTCCTGCAGGATTGTTCTCCCCTTTGTCACGGAAAAAAACAAGTTTGACTGTCACTGAGCTTCTAAGAAATTGTCGGCCGCTTCCGCCATCTCTTCAAGCTTACGGCAGTTTTTCTCTCGCAAAAATAACGCCACCTTATCATGGCAGTTGTTTATAAATTGCTCCGCTACTATGAGATTCTGAACTGATGAGTATTCCTTTTCCGTTTTCGACATCTCAACCCATCTGTCGAAGAATCTTGTTAGCCTCGTTGCGTACTGCACGCCCGTTTCACCATCTTGTGGCTTGCTGTGTCGGAATGTTTCACGGTAGCCCTCCGCCGTGAAACGAAACCGTTGCAGTAGCGCCAATTTGGTTTTGTCATAATCGAGAGCCTCTTCTGGCGACAGACGACCAAAGACCTTGAGAGCCTCCCCGCTCAAACACAAACTTAGGGCCGTGGCCCACTTGTCTTTTGGCCATTCTTGACCGGTAGCAACATTCTCAAACCTTTTTAGGTATGCGTCTAAGGCGTCCCGGTTCTCGTTAAACCTTGGCATGAAATTGTGAGGATTATAGGTAGGAGATGCCCGAACTAGTCGGCCTTGATCAGCCACCACTGACTCTCTAACGCCTTGAGCCTGAGCGAGTTGAAGACGCAACTGTATAATCTTCTGGTATTCCTCCTGAAGTCGCCGTTCTAACTCCATCTGCTCCATCTTCTCTTTCCTTGCTTCACGTTCTGCAGCCCTCTCTTCTCGAGCTCGAGACTCCCGTTCTTCTATCCAAGCCCTTAACTCAGCTCCCTCTAGCCCCATGCGCAACACCAGTGCCGTTAAATCCGAACTCATCTTTGATCTGTCTTTTTTTTAGCAAAGTGTAACCAGGGAACAGTAACTATTAATGCAATAAACGGCTTCGTCCTGTTGCCTCGGACGCCAATGTAACGAGCTGTATAGAGAGACAAAGCTCTAGACGAGACGCTCGTGTTTCTGTACGGAAACCTGCGATGACTCAATCGTCATCGGGCATTAACGAGGCCGTGTATGCAATAACACAAAAAATGTACTTACAAAAGACATGAAAGGTCTAGTAATAAATGAAGTAAGGGAAAAAATATAACATGCTTGGAATGCTGGTGTGAGAGTCATAAGGGCATAAAAACAGGAAGAGTTCACGGGAGAGGAAGGCGGTGGTCAATTCCCGGCGGCAAACTCCACGCTGGGAAGGGACGGCCGACGCTTGGGTAGCCTGGTAAGTCCAATGACAGCCGCGGCCAAGAACGCGGCTCACTGCGGAGGTCGTTGACCTGGAGCACGCATGGCGTTTGCCATGCCTATCTTGAACGCTGGCTGGCGCTCGCTGCCGTAGGTGCCAGACTCGCCTGGCGGAAACGTCCTGGCGACGTTTCGACCACGCCAGGCCCGAACTGCAAGGACGGCTGGTATGGCCCCAGGTGGGAGCCTGCTGAGACCTCGAGTCCGCAACCCGACGGGTCACTGCTCCCACGCCCTGGTTCTTGCTCCCACGCCCTGGTTCTTGCTCCCACGCCCTGCTCCCACGCCCTGGTTCACACCCCCCACTGCCCTGATTTTTCTGCGTCATCTTCTTCGACTGTCTCTGTGGCGCGCACTTCAAACACAATTATATCTCCACGATCACGCACAACCACTTCACTCATCACAGCGGGCACTTGTGCAGCCGGTCCCCGTGGTTTTTGACTCGAACTTGAAATTTAAAGCTTTCTCTAGAAGGCCTTTCTGGTCGCTTTTTGGGTAGGCACTTGTTGTGAGAGATAAGTCATTCTGCAATTGCTGTTTGAATTGAGCCAGCGGTAGTACTTCTTTTTTCCCAAACTGCTCCTGCACCCTCCTGTACAGTAGCCATGCTGCTACTACCGATAGCATATGCCTGAAAACTCGAAAGGGCCACTTCTTCGACCTGATTTCAATGCGGTAAAGTCCAAGCAGTGAGTCCAGCAGGTCGACTCCACCCATATGTCGGTTCTAAACCTTTGATACGCTAGGGCAATCATTCCAATCAAACTCCTTGGTTAAGGTAAACCAGCGCTTAGTCGCTTTGACTGGATTCCTCCCAACAAAGCTCGACACAAATGTCACGCCGCGGTTATCGTACCAACGCACACACGATAATTCCATGTCATCTATGACGGTTGTGAGTTCTTCTGAAGCACCACGTCCTTTATATTTCAGTTCCTTTCGCTTTTCAGACTGCAGTTTGGTAGACGATTCCCCCTCACCATTCTGAGCGACAAAATACCATCTTGTGATAGTGACCTCGTATAAAAAGGATGCATTCATTGCACTGCCGCTCTATATCTTTAACATATTACACCTATATCCCCTCCTACGCAATTTCCTACTATCTGCAATATGGTAAATGCTGATTTATAGTGCTGTGCTGCAGCCACGGAGGAATTCGAACAACCGAAGCTCGAAGGCATCGCATTACATATATTTGTTCTGCAATTTGCGGAACAGATGGCACCACGATTCCAAATTTGTCTTTCAAGTTCATACAGGACAAAATTTGGCACACAATAATTTTCAGGTTCTTTGGTGTAGTTACGATAGAACTACTGAAAAATAATAATAAACTTTAATTTGTGAGATCATAACGTATGCGAAAATGTATTTTCTACGCCTATCAGGAAAAAACGTTCATAGAAAAAAAATGTCGATTTCTCGTGTTTACCCCCTCCGAGTAGCACGTTGCATCCCAAAATGCACTTGCCTCTGTTCTGCTTATCGCTCAACAGATATGAAATTACTTGCCCATCATAAATGCACAAAACTATGAGAATTACCCCGACAGTATCATATTATCAAGTGGGCAGCCCACACCCACAAAAAAAGTAAGTGGTATGTGCCTAATATGGGATGCCATGCAATAGAGGGCTAATGACAACTAACAAAAATGTTATTATCTCATTATTATTGTGTCTAAGAAAATGGGCCTTTCATTTTACACTTCTTTCCTACATTGTTTAATGGTTTAATATTGGGTAATTGTTTTAGGTTGTTTAACAATCGTTGAAAGCTCAGCAACATCGTATAGGTTCGTCTTCAGGCATATAGGTTCTCCAACTGGGTTCCACGAAACCAAGGGATTCAGTGAAGGACATCTTGGGGTTCCATAAGTGAATAAAACGAGTCTAACTTGCTCTCGTATTTGCCTTATAGCAATTTAGCCCCACTACCAAACTAAATATTTATTTTGGACAAAAATATTAGCATTTTATTTAACACCGTAGCATTGCACGCTGCTTCTGCGTATCGGGTGACTACGGGTAGGGAAACACCCGCATTTAAGCAAAACTAGAGGGTCGTCACTTGGAATTTGCCATAAAATATTCAGAATTATTGAACCGGTAGTAACAGAATCCTCAGTGTCCTGATTGTTTACTGACATGATTTAGCCGCAAATAATACACACACACAGTAAATAAACACTCAGTATTCCACCCAACAATCAGTATTGTCCTGATTGTTGTGGCAGAAAAGCAGGGAGACAAAAGTTTCCTTTAGCGAGACTATGACAGAGAGTCAACACGTCTTTTCAGTTTGAATGCATCACGAAGACTGGTTTGCTTCTACACTATGTGAAGCATTGTCGTAGAGAAAGAAGAGAAAAGAAAATAGAAAACAGAGAAGCACTACTACATTCAAAAGAACACGTGCGAACCTTTAAGAAACAGAGGAAGAAAGCGCTGTGCCTGTGTTGGGTGTCGGCCCCTGCTTCTTTCAATTTGCTTTCTTAATTGGTGCTGTAGTTTGTAAAAGAGATGACGTCAAGGATGCTCTCCACTTGTCCAGTATGATCCGTCACGTGGACCACTCGCTGCATTTGAATAGCGAGCCATTGCGGTTGCACCTCCGGAAACGGGTCCTCCCCAAGTTGCCCCTTTTCAGCCTTCTCGCGGCGGGTATTTCAATCAATGTTCCTTCGTAGTGGTGGTTGCTTCCCATTTCGTGATAAATACAACCTCTCTCTATGAGAAAACTCTTGAGCTGATTGTCCGTTGACTTCTAGGGGATAAAGCAGCTGTATTGGTCGTTTCAATTCGTTTTGTTAGTTTCAACCTGCACGTCCGCACCCCGTCGTTTTTGTCCTTGGAACTTTCTTTGACGTTTCTTAATGGGATCTTCCACGTACGACATTTCACATTATCTTCTTTTAAAAGCACCAAATTGTCTGTTTTTATGTCGCTTAATGTCGTTGAGTTAACATGTGGGCGGATGTGTCCTCCAATAAGTACTATTTTCACCACAGTCTCCAGAATCCTTCAATCATGGCCGGCCGATATCTCCACCGTCATGAGAGATGCGCGTCCCCACCCGCAATTTCGGCTGGCAGAGGTCCTACCAGCAAAATTTTGGCTGGCAGATGTCCTACCAGCAGATGTCCTACCAGCAATCAGTGGCCGAGCTGTTGGTGCTTGGAAAGTTATTCGAGGCTAAGGAAGGTACTGTTCAATCCCTCGGCAACGAAATTCACGGGGCGGTTGAAACAATTAGTTTTTGCGGTAATTTGTTGTAGAGATTTGACGAGGGGGAGGAATATGCGGGTCATGTGACTTCACTGATGCAAAAAACAAAAACAAGATTTAATGCCAAAAATCGGTCAGTTTGGGCTGTTTTTGCTTCTTTTTGCTTCTTGCCAAGCGATATACAACACGACGTTCAGATGCCGCCAACAGAGCCATCGCTTCGTCGTCATCTTGTGCCCCGATGCAACGTCAGATGACGTCAAATACGTCCAGCATTTATGAAGTTGGAGGCAGCGCGGAATGACTTTGCACAGATGTATCATCTTCGTCCGATGAAACACCATCGTTCTGTACGCTTTTTGTGATTTTTTTTGTTTTTCATTTTCCTCACGCACCGCCAAGCAGTAGTCTGCTTTCATGAACTCGCTGATATGGACATTGGCCGGCACATCACTTTCCTGCAGGTCTGCCAATGCGAGTGCGACTTCTTCGTCCATCAATTCATTTTCATCGTGATCTGCGTCGTCATCTAGAGCGTCTATCGTAGAATCTGAAGTCTCTGCACACTCCAAATAAAATCCAGCATGGTGAAAACAGTTCGTGATAGCGGCACTTCCTGTCGCGCCCCACGAAGCAGCAATCAGTTAGAGCCCCATAAACATCTCGATTTTTGTTTTGCGACTCAACGGGGTGTTTAAAAGCAGCCTTTCAAAAAGGTGCTTACGATACACACAGTGCATGCCTTGGATGACCCCTTTGTTGAATGGTTGAGTAATAGAAGTGCTAATCGGTGGCATAAACTTGAGCTCTACGTTCTCGAGCTCCGCATTCTCAACTATGTCTGCGGAGCAATTGTCCAAAAGCAGACAAACCTTTCGTTTTTGCCTGCCTATATTCCAGTCAAATTCCTGGACCTAGTCTGCGAAAATTTCACGTGTCTTTCACGAGAGGCTGTTTGCCACGTACCTCACTAGAAGGCGCCGATTTTCTTTGAAGCAGCGCGGTTTTGCACTTTTGCCGATGATCAACAGCAGTCGTTTATTAGAGTGTTTTGCGTAACCATCGTGTAAACAAACCAGTCTCATCCGCATTGTATGTATCCGATGGTGCATAGTCCTTCAGTAGGCTTCTTAGGCTGGCCGACATCCACGTGGTGGCACCGTCCTTATCAGCCGAAGCGGCTTCACCACACAACACTTTTCGTTGATACTGTGGTGGGACTTGAATCGGTTGAGCCAGCCCATGCTGGCTTAAAATTGCCTATGCCGAGCACAGAAGCGAAATCCACCGCTTAGTGCCGCACAGTATAATTGCTAAGGGCTATTTTCTTGGCCCGCGTCTCCACGAACCAGGTGTAGACTGCCTTGTCCAACGCTTCAGGCACTGACTGGGTCAACTTATTATGCTTTGTCGACAACGCGGCAGCTAGAACTTTGTTTATAGCGTCCTTGCTCTTGAATATAGTTGACAGTAGCTCGCTGCAGTCTCAAACTCTTCAGCGATAAGCGCCTTCTTGCCGGCTTCAGCACCTGCAATAATGTAGGCCTTTGTCTTCAAGAGACAAACATGACATGACTGTTCGCGATACCGCAGCTTCAGAAAACGATGCATGGGTGACATATCGGTGGTCAAAAAACCCCGCGTAATGACTGGTCTCGTGCTAAAAGAGGTTACGTTATAAGTGGTCTGCACTGTAGTGGAGAAAGAGCTCGCCGCAATTCTGAACTATTCAGCAGTGAATGCCTTTTTTTACTGGCTTCACCATATGCGATAATGTGGGCCTTCAAACGGCAAACACTTCCACTTTTTTGCCGGCTGCGACATGACTGTTCGCGTTACCGCAGCTTCCAGAAAAAATCCATGCCAGTTGTGAACATGTGACTCTAGCCCTAGTCAAGCAGAAAACCGTTGCCCCAAACGCCTGGCCACACCCTGCTGGGATTTTCCTTGCAATTCTAATTCTGTACGTACATTAATCAGCAATTTTTGGCAATGAAGATTATCAAAAGTTTCTTAAAAAACAATTATAGCTACTATAAAAATCAAATTGGGTGTTGCTTGTACGCAGGCGCTATTGAAAATGTTTTCTCCTAACCTAAACGAGTAGGAAGGTGCATTGCATGGCCATCAGTAGCGTGGCGTGGCGGCTTTGTTTTGTTTACATTGCGTGACAAGGCTCCATCGCACCTCGTATGCTTGTTCCGAGCAGCTTCGCGTGGGATTTTTTCTTATAATATTAACGTCGATAGTCTGTAAAAGCACTAAACTCCTTCGCAAAAATTTTAGAAAGCTGTAACTTGAATCATGTTTGCTCGTGGTCGTTCAGGAAATAAAATTGTAAACATGAAAATTCAACTGTGAAGTCGTTCGTATTTGGGGGAGCCTAAAGCATTTAATCCCATGGGACATCGACAGGGAAATGAAAAAGGAGGGAATTTTGTTTAAGTGGACTCGTTTGTGCCAGGAATGAACTGTATATGCTTGGCAAAAGTGACGACTCCCATTTGCGAAGCAAAGAAAGGCCATGCTTGGTCAATCATTGTAAACACCCCTTGCCATGGTTTTCTCTATACTGCAGCGTCACTCAGTAGCAAAGCATGTTCTTGGCATGGGAGGCAAGCATTTTGCAAATACAATTTCTGGCGAAATTATTTTAGTTCTTTGTCTTGGCTACTGTTTGTGGCCCGCCTACTTCTACTTTTTCTAAATTTTTGCATGCCGACCCTCTGTTAAAACACCAATATTTCTTAAGAAACACTTAATATATACTAGGCAATATGTCATTTTTCTATTATTTCCTGAACTTTTACGATTATGAAGTATTCCTTGGGCTTCTGTTGAAGGCTTCTCTCATAGTGGCATGCCTTCTTTGCATAGGTGCAAAGAATATCTCATTTGAAGAAAGCCACCATTCATCTTTGCCGAAGCTTAGGCATTTCCCTTCAAAATACCTCAGCGTACCTTAAGGGTTGGATAAGAAACACATGCTGACGCTCTGTCACATTATCCGCTGTTGCAAAATAACCACGACGCATCTACGTGCTGTGTGGCACCTCTCAGCCAAAGGACCTCGCAGACGACCAGTCTTAGTCCAGTCGAGTTCACTGCACTGGATAACTTCCTTCAGTCCACAGACCTCACATCATTTCAATGGGCAGGCACATACTGCCGTATAATGATCAACTAGGCAGTCAAGCCGCTCAGGTTTTCGCAGAACCTACGACCACATCAAGAGTCGCTGCTTCTTGCCTGGCCTATTCACTAGTATTTCCAACTACGTTGATTCCTGTTCGTCATACCAGCACCGAAAACGTTTGACATATTTCTTGTGCTGCTCCTTTAAAACCTCTGCCGTGCCCGTCCGCTGCCCTCAAGTTCACCGGCATGGACTTGTGCCGATAACTTAGGCCTTCCGCTTACACCCACTGGTGACCGCTGGATTGATAGTTCGTAAACTATCTCACCCGCTACGCTGAGACCACAGCTCGTCCTTCTGACCCTGCCTCCGAAGTCACTTACTTTGTCCTGCGTTCCATTATTTTACTTCGCGGCGTTCTTCGTGTTCTGATTCTCGTTAGTGATTGTGGCGAGGCATTCCTCTCTCATGTCCTCACTGACGCCCTACATACCTCTGACACGATCTATAAGACCACCTCGGCATATTATCCGCAGACAAATTGTCTCACCGAGCGTTTTCATAAACTTTGTCAGACAGGATATCTGTGTCCAGCCCAATCAGAAGAGCTGGGACACACTACTACCCTGCGTCACGTTTCCATACAACACTGCCAATCAATGCACTGCAATTTACCATCCGTTTTGTGTGTGTGTATTTTCATGCACGATCTCTTCTTCTGGACACCAGCTTCTTGTCGACGCCCCCTTTTCATGCGCGTTCCTTACGAAAGAGTTCGCTGCCCGCGTCGGCCGCTGCCGTGCAGTTGTCCGTGCCAACACCTCTACCATTAAGGCCAAGATAAAAGATCGTTTTGATTCAACATTTCGAGTTTTGTCATTCTACCCGGGCGACAAAGTGCTCCTCTTGATACCCGTTCTTACACTCGAACTGTGTAAAAAATTAGTTGACAGATATCTAGTTCTTTACACCTTACTTGATCGAACATCAACCATGAATTATCAAGTCGTTCCTGTTATTTGGCTTCTTACCGCCGTCGTAGCGGTACCGAGATCACCCATGTGTCTCGCCTGAAGCCCAATGTTCAGCGTCCGTAGCCTCACTAAACGGACGTCTTGCTGAACGCTCTCAATAAGGGGGGAGGGGGTGATCGCCAGCTGTTTATTTTATCAACTTCGCCTGTGCATACAAATCATTTAAACATCTTTATTGAGCTCTCTTGGCGGGCATTGGGATTCTGGCACGCGCGCCTACGCTGTAAATACAACTATCTGTCAGTTGTACCTCACATCCCCTCAAGATTCGCACATCAACCTGTCTTTTCTGTCTTTTCTCTGGTCAATTAGTCAAGTTTCTGGCAGCCCAAATGAACCGTGAACATACCTTATTTTGTAACACCTGGGTGTTATTTCACTTTAATATCAAGCTATAATACATGAGATAACACAATTTGTTCTCGATTTCGCAAAAAAATGTTTTTGCGAATGAGTTTCGAGCACATAGCGCTCACTAATGGTTGTAATTTCCTGTGACTGAGATGAAAAACCCAAAGAAAGCCTTTTTAAATAACCATGGTTGGTTTTATTGGGGTGTTATTAGAAAAAAATTCCAGGCCTGCTCGAAAGACGCAGCAAAGTCGCAACGAAAGCTAGAAAAGTGGCATTTCAGAGCCTTTTCTTAACACTCACTGGGAGAGACGCCGCAGGCGCCGAACAGTGAGGAAGGAGAATATCGGCTCCCGTTCTCAACATTCGTTTCCGCCAGTTAATCAATGTGTGCCATTTAATGGATTACATCGATCGACGCATAACATTGAGAGGAACAAGGCTACATCAATTTTCTGCGGTAGGTGAACTTTTCGTCATTTCAAGAGACTTTTTGTGCCGACTCCGCCGTTCTTGAGGTAGGCCTACGCCGAGCCGGGTCAACGCCGCACGGACGCATGCCAAGTGGCGTTCGTCGGGGGTGAGTGGCCGCGCGTTCGACATGCAAGTAATGATGGATGGGGAGAGCATATCTCCGGATGAGTGTACCGAAGAGTACGGGTGGCAAGCAGCAGTTTCCAAGTGAATGTCGACCAAATTCGCTGTTAGCGGAGACTCAGCCGGAGCTGGGACTAACCCGGACGCGGCGTCTGGAACGTTTGAGAAAGGCAATTAGGTCAAGAACAGAGTCACCAGGTCGTCCCGCATGCCCTACATGCCTAAGGATCACTTCAAGATCATCCTACGACCACGTGGCGGCGTCAATATTAGCAAGATTGATTTCACCAAGGTAGTCAAAGCCATCAGAAAAGCTGCAGGATTGGGCCCGGATCAGATGGCGTCAGACATCATCTGTCCCAACGTAAGCCAGAACATAACGGTGGCGAGTACACCGGAGCGGGAAAATGCTGAGACGTACGTGAGAATAAGATCAATAGACCTGGGCGGTTGAAATTATGAGATCAACGCCTATGATGCTGCACCAGACGATACGTGCAAAAGAGTGATAAGAAACATCGACATCACCGACGGGTCGGTGGAGCTTGAGAGAAATCTTGTCAACCCAAGAAACCCCTTGGCGCTCGCGGCTAAAAGAATTAAGAATACCGGCACGGTGATCATCGCCTTCGGCGGTTGCAAGGTTCCAAATTTCGTCAGGAATGGTCCGACCCTGGTGAAGTGTTCACTCTAGAAGAAAAAAATTGAGACATGTTGTGCTTGTGGCCGGCACGGTCACAGAGCTGACGTGTGCCTCACCCCGGAAGAGACCGTGTGTATAGGATGTGGCGAAATAAACGTGATTAAGGAACACAAGTGCCAACCCAGATGGGAACTTTGCTGTGGTCCACACCCCACGGCGGACAAGATGTGCAGACAGCGTTACACGATTCCATACGTTGCCAGAAGAAGAAGTGAAAGAGCAATGGCAGCCAATGCTGAAAAGGAACAAGTCGAAAATCTGCTGAACCTGCACTCATCCGAGCGGCACTCCATGGCATCAGCTCCAATGGATGACTCGAAGCCAACAGCAACATCTCGCGGCAGGTCCTGGTCTTAGAATCGCTCCCGATCCAGAGGAAGAAGTGTATCTAGATCGACAAGAAGGAGTGCATCCAGGTCCAAATACGTGGTGAGGTCTGGGAATCGGAGTCTATGGATCAACCCAGAATCCGAAGAAGGCATTGGTTCCACGTAGGCCGACAAAGTCAAGAGATTGACAATGACGGACAAGACGCCAACTACCAGAGGACAATCTTCCAACAACAGACGACTTGCCTGGGCCGATGGTGCGCGAACCGAACCGGTAAGTGAAATGCTTTGCGATATCCTCAGAGCAAATTGGAAAAAATAGAGAGGCTCAAGAAAGAAAATGAAGAAGTAAGGGAAATGAACAGAAATTTGCTTACAGAATTAGCAGCAATAAAAAACTTTTAAGTGAAACCAAGCAAACCGAGAACAAAAACATGCCAAAGGAAACGCCAGTTCTGGCGCCTGTGGGTGATGTGGCCATGTCGGCCAAGCAGAGAGCCGTCGAAAGTAAGCTCAAGAATACTGAAACGCACACTGAGGAAATGAAACTAACACTAGCCTCATTTGCAGATAAAATGAAAATGATCATGGACATCGTCTCACAGTTGACGATGAGTGTGGGAAGAATGCAGAGTTCAATAAATGAGTCTAGGGAAGGGCTTAAGGCATTTAGCGAAAGAGTGAAAACTCTTGAAATATTGAGTATGTCCGGCAACTACAGAGCGCAGCGTGGACCATCGGTCCTCAAAGCTCCCATTATTCCCCAGGCAGGGGATACGAATATCCAATATGGCCCACACTAAAAGAAAATTTCGAGTGTGGCAATGGAATTGCGAGGGGTACAACAAACGTGCCACACTCCAGCAATATCTAAGATCACTACAATTTAAGCCGAATATAATAGCACTCCAAGAAACTGGGTACGTATACGCCATGCTCACTGGGTATAGAGCTATAGCGTGCGAAAACTATGGTAGAGGCTTATATGTGTTTGTAAATAGGCAGCTTACACAAATCTCTCACGATCTGGGCATTCGGGACAACTTAGAGTATCTCATGGTGGAGGTATTAGTGCCGGTCTCATACAAAAATCAAAGATGCAACAGCTTATTTTTCCTCAATATTTACACTAACCCGAAGCACTACAAGCAACAGTTCAGGATAATTTTCGAGAAAGCTACGAAACTTGCGGAAGATAGGCATCAAATCTTATTAGGGGACTTCAATGCTGCTCATGAACTTCGGGGATATACTGCGACAAACCCCAAAGGCAGGAATCTATAGCTTCATGGTGACGAGCAAGACCTGGTATTGATTACGAATAAAGGGTATCCCACAATAATCGGCAATTTTGTCTGTAGAGACACCACACCCGATCTAACCTTTGTCAAGAACGTAGAGCATCCCATATGGACAAATACCGGTAATAACTTCAGCAGTGATCACTATGTTCTCGAGGTTAGGCTGGAGGTTGAGAAAGGCCGCACTCGAGAATTCGATGTTGTTGATTGGGATGTCTTTCGCAGAGTTAGAACGCAAAGCTAACCAAATGCTACCAAACCAAGCCTCAAAGAGTGGTGCGAATCCATCAGGAATGATATCAAATCACCCACCAGAAAGCTTCTCACTGAAGCTAACGTGAAGACCATGGATTCTAAACTAGCCTAATAATTGAAGCAAAGCATATCATTACTAAAAAACGGCGGACCCAAAGACTGAATCGTAAACTAAGGAAGAAAATCGCACAACTGAATAAACAAATCGAACTGCGCTGCACCAACCTATGTAAGCAGCAGTGGGATGAATTTTGTGAAACGATTGATGGGCAGATCAGGAACGACAAAGATTGAAAACTCATTAAGCACCTCCTAGACGAGCAAGGCACCAGGTCCAACCGGAGACACTGTCTTGCCCGGTGTCACAAAACGAGCGCTCAGAAAAGGGCGCACCGCCAAATTCTCGTGACGAAGCGCCGAGAGGTCAACGATAAAGAAAAAGAAAACAAGCATCCAAAGAATCCCTGGGCGTGCGTCCCTCTTCCCTCGGAAGCATAGGTTCGCCAACAAACCTTCTCGCATCGGCGGCCGAGAAAGCCTTAGAGAGTTCTCGAGGGAAAGGGGCGTGGTGATGCTGGGTTGCGTCATCTTTCGCGGACGGCCCTCGTACCGTCTCGCCCTTTCCCCAGCCTTCGCTGTGTATCGCGCTGACGAAATGATGAGAACTTTTTGAAATGTCGCGCGGAAGGTATTTAATCGAGCAGCCGAGATGGGAGATCAGGACAAGAAGGACGTTAGCGCCAGTCTGCGTGGGGTTATTCCGCCGCGTCTGTCGGTGAAGGTTTTGTCCTTAGTGACAAAGCAGAAGAAAAAGAAAGTATGCGCTAGAGTGCGTAGGGTGTTCCGCCTTGTGGGCGAAGCCTTTTGTCGTCCGTGACAAAGGAGGAGAAGAAGAGAATTTACACCTGAGGGTTGAGGACTCGAGCTACAAACAAGAGTGTGTGTCTACCGCTATCGAGCGAAGACGCGTGGCAACAGCTGCATGTGTGAAGCCGACGGGTTTCCGGCGAAGAAGTTGGGAGCCTGGAGAGCTGTCAATTGAAGACGCGAGGTTTCCAGCAAGAGAAACTTCGGGGGCAGCGGAACGACAACAACGCTGGACTTTGAGTGAGTCATTTTTGGAAGAGTATCATTCAGACTTTTGTTCCAAGAACTTTGGACTGAATAAGTTTTCTAACTCTTTAGTCTTTAAGGGTCTTGGTTGTTCAATGCATGCGACTGCATTGTAGTGCGTATTGTTGTCTGTGTCTGTTGTTTCGAGTGTGTCTGATTGTACTGTGTAGTACATTGTTTGATTGGTGACATATTGTATTCAACTATTGTGGAGTGTGCATACTTGTGTATCGCTTTGATCTGCCATAACTGAGAATATAATTTTGCTTTGTTTATCAACTCTCGGCTCTGACTTGTTCTTTGGTCCACAGCAGGGTTCCGCTGGCGCGCCAAAAAGGACCACTTCTAAATTGTCCACGCTTTCGTGGTGTGGTTCGAGGGGCTGATACTTCGGCCCTTGGAATTAGCCCGGCGATCGCCTCCCTAATTAAGGGGACCTGTGACAATAATTCTGGCGTCCGCGACAAGGACCTTTTGGTGCACAGTGTGTCCAAAGTAGTGAGAAAGAGCTTCGAGTTGTTGATATTGCTATCGGAACGATTTTGTGTGTTGCGCAGTGTTCTCGTTAACGAGTGCAGGAGAGTGTGCCGATAGACTGATTTAGGCAGATACTTTTTACACGCGGCAAGACTTCATTTGCGAGACACAATGGATCTCGAAAAGTTAATAGCTCTTGGTGAGAAGATGGGTCTTTCTGGCGCCGAACTACGGAGGTGGGTAAGCCAAAAGGAGAAAGAGGCGGTGGAGAGAGAGAGGTTGGCGGCTGAGAGAGCCAAGAAAGAAAAAGCTGCTGAGTTGGAGAGATAGAGGTTGGCAGCTGAGAGAGCCAAGGAAGAAAAAGCAGCTGAGTTGGAGAGAGAGTGGTAGGCAGCTGAAAGGGCCAAGGAAAAAAAGCAACTGAGTTTGAAAGAGAAAGACTGGTCGCTGAGATGGCGAAAGAAGAAAGAGAAGCAAAGCAGCAACAGCTGAAGGAAGAAAGAGAGCAACAATAGAAATTGAAGCTGCAGAGAGAAAGACTGGCAGCTGAGACGGCGAAAGAAGAAAGAGAAGGGGAGATGGCTGAAAGGGAACGGCAGCGGCAGCACGAGATGGAACTCGAGCGGCTCCGTTTGCAACAGCGAAGTGAAACTCCGGTGCAAGCTAGAGTTGAAAACAGCGAACGGGAAGATCATGGCTTTCGCTTGAACCCAAACAAGCTGCTCGTAGCGTTTGATGAAAGAAAGGACGACCTTGACGCGTACCTTCAGAGATTTGAGACGATTGCAAGGAGCCAGAATTAACCGGAACATCAATGGGCAACTGCTTTGAGTACTTGCTTGAGTGAAGAAGCGCTCAGTGTGTACGACAGGCTGACGCCGACCGATGCAGCCAACTATGCAAAGGTGAAAGCTGCTTTGCTGAAGCGATTTAGATTTACTGTGGAAGGATTCCGGGACAGATTTCGGACAGGAAAGCCAGCTGATGGTGAGACGGCTATGCAGTATGCCGCTCGACTTTGCCATTATTTCGACATATGAGTTGAACATTCAGGGGCAGCGCAAGAGTACGATGAGCTTAGGGAGCTCCTTATTAGAGAGCAATTTCTTACTAGTTGCTACCCAAGCCTGTCGCTGAACTTGAAAGACAGGAAGGCTGAGTCACTTGAAGGCATGCTTGAATTGGCTGATCAATTCTTGGAAGTGCAAGGTGGAACTACTTTGGCCAAAGTCAAGAAGGAGTGTCCCGAAGATTCGACAAATTTGGCACCCGAACAAAAGAAGCCTGCACCGGAGTGTGTTCCGCGATGTTTTCTGTGTAACCGAGTGGGTCATCGCGCGAACAACTGTCGAGCGATCTCTACGAGCCCTACGGTATTAAAATGTATCAAGTGTGGTCATACTGGGCACAAAGCAGACGCATGTAGTAACGGAGCGAGTCAAACTCACCAGGTATCCTGTGTGCTAGCAGCACCGAAATCCGATGATAATGCCGTCACTGACGGATTCGTAGAGTTGAAAACTGGGGAGAAACTTCCTATTGTGGGTGCTGTAATGACAAAACAGCCGACCGGTGTTACGAAGGGAATGCCAACGCTGCCTGGAAAAGTTGCGGGCAAGAAGATTACGGTGTAAAGAGACACCGGTAGCTCCACCGTTATCGTGCGGAGAAACTTGGTACAGGAAAGTGAGTTAACAGGCAAAACGAAACCAGTTTGCCTAATTGACAGTACGGTTCGGATACTTCCCGAAGCAGAAATAGTGATTGAAACCTCGTACTTCAGCGGGAAGGTTACTGCTCTATGCATGACGACCCTCCTGTACGACCTCATCATCGGAAACATCGACGGGGCGCGAAGGCCGAATGATTTGGAACGATTTGGAGAAGACCCTAAGATAGAGCCCTCGCCAACCCAGCGACCACGAGATACAGTGGAGGAGCATCCCGTGACGGATCTCACTCGAGCCCAAGGTGAAGCCGTGGTGCAAGAGACAGTGAATGAGAAGATGATCGTGTTGAAGGAGTTCACGAGCTGGGCAGCTAGACTTACGTCGGCATGACCTCAACCGACCGACAGTGTAAAGGTCATGGAGTGGGCCAGCAAGGCCAAATGTCGTGACATGAACAAGCGGGTGAATAACCGAGCAGGATTGGTTGAGCGTCATGACCCGTTCACAATGTCGGAAGTGACAACGATGGCTGAGACGCCGCCTCAGATACCGTCGTCGAAAGGGGCTCGCCAGAACAAAACGAGGAAAAACAATAAGAAGAGATCAAGAGAGCACCGCAAGAAAGGGCGCAAGCGCTGCTCCCACTGCACAGGATAGGTGTCGAGGTCAATTCGGATTGTGTTTGACAGTGCTATATGTTAAGTTAATGTGGTTGTTATCCTGTGTCACAACTGTATGTCGAGTGAGTCAAAATGTTTGTTACGATGATGTGATTGTACAATTGTTGTAATGAGAGAACTTTGTACATTTGTATTGTCTGGAATATGTGATGGAGTGTAGTACTCATGCACCTGTGGTTATATTTCATGTGCTGTGAGATTGAAATACAACGTACGGTTGTATTCAGTGATCTGTTGTGAATGTGACGTGTCATGAGCGACGGACTATGTTACATTGTGGGGACTGTTCGCGCTCGTTTGTGTGGTTTTGAATATTATGAGATAATATTCTTAAAGTGGGGGGCAGTGTCACAAAACGAGCGCTTAAAAAAGGACGCGCCGCTAAATTCTTGCGACGAAGCGCCGAGAGGTCAACGATAAAAAAAGCAAACAAACATCCAAAGAATCCCCGGGCGCGCGTCCCTCTCCCCTCGGAAGCGTAGGTTCGCCAACGAACCTCCTCGCATCAGCGGCCGAGCAAGCCCTAAAGAGTTCTCGGTGGAAAGGGGCGTGGTGATGCAGGGTTGCGTCATCTTTCGCGGACTGCGCTCGTACCGTCTCGCCCTTTCCCCAGCCTTCGCTGCGTATCGCGCCGACAAAATGATGAGAACTTTTTGGAATCTCGCGCAGAATGTATTTATTCGAGCAGCCGAGATGGGAGATCAGGAGAAGAAGGAAGTTAGTGCCAGTGGGCGTGGGGTTATTCCGCTGCTTCTGTCGGTGAAGGTTTTGTCCTTAGTGACAAAGCAGGAGAAGAAGAAAGTATGCACCAGAGTGCGTAGGGTGTTCCGCCTTGTGGGCGAAGCCTTTTGTCTTCTATGACAAAGGAGGAGAAGAAGAGAATTTCTTACTGAAGGGTGAAGACTCGAGCTACATACAGGCAAGAGTGTGTGTCTACCGCTATCGAGCGAAGACGCGTGGCAACAGCTGCGTGTGTGAAGCCGACGTGCTTCCGGCGAAGAAGTTGGGAGCCTGGAGAGCGGTCAATTGACGACGCGAGGTTTCCTGGAAGAGAAACTTCGGGGGCAGCAAAACGACAGCAACGCTAGACTTTCAGTGAGTGATTCTCGGAAGAGTATCGTTCAGACTTTTGTTCCAAGAACTTTGGACTGAATAAGTTTTCTAACTCTTTGGTCTTTAAGTGTCTTGATTGTTCAATGCATGCGACTGAATTGTAGTGCGTATTGTTGTCTGTGTCCGTTGTTTCGGGTGTGGCTGATTGTACTGTGTAGTACATCGTTTGATTGGTGACATATTGTATTCAACTATTGCCAAGTGTGCATACTTGTGTATCGTTTTCATCTGCCACAACTGAAAATATAATTTTGTTTTGTTTATCAACTCTCGGCTCTGACTTGTTCTTTGGGCCACAGCCGGCGTCCGCTGGCGCGCCAAATAGGACCACTTCTAAATTGTCCACGCTTTCGTGGTGCGGTTTGGGGGGCCGATACTTCGGTTCTTGGAATTAGCCTGGCGATCGCCTCCGTAATTACGGGACCTGTGACACCCGGGTCATACACTCAAAAATCAACACATTGAAACAGTTACAAACAACTCATAGACAGATACCTGCCATTCGCTAAAGGGCCAGAATGATACCACGATCGGAATACTGGGGAGCACCTCCGCCGGAGCTGGATTGACCCTTCACTTTATCTGAAATTAGAAGGGTGTTGAGTGAGTTAAACAGAAAGTCTGCCCCCTTCCCAGATGGCGCCACCAACAAGTCACTCAGGAATCTCGACGAACCCTCTATTGAATCGCTGACTGATTTTATTACCGAAGCATAAAATTCGGGTGAAGTTCCAGATGATTGGAAACTTTCTAGAGTCATACCAATACCGAAATCGGTTAAACCTCCAATTCTCGAGAACTTGCCACCTATATCGCTAACAGCATGTGTAGGAAAAGTGGCCGAGCATGCAATACTCAACAGGCTTAAGGATTTCTCGGAGGAGAACAACATATACACCAACAATATGTTGGGCTTCAGGTCCTCACTATCTACTCGGGATGGTGTGAAGCAGATTAAACAGTACATTCTAGATGGATACTCTAGCGATACCAAAGCCATCCTTGAACTAGACATGGAGAAAGCACTCGACAACATTAGGAATAAATACATCCTTCAAACGATTGAGGAAATTAGACTTGGATCGAAAATTTATAGTTACATAAAATCTTTCTCGGGGGCACCTACGGCGAGGTTAAGGGTAGGAGACACCAACTCAGACGTGGTTAAACTCGGTGATCGTGGAACCCCGCAAGGCTTGGTGATCTCTACCGTCTTCTTCAACCTGAGCATGATCGTCCTGTTCAGGAAACTGAGCAATATGAGCAACATTCACCACACCATCTATGCTGATGACCTTACCATATAGTGTGCTGGTGGTAGTGAAGGGCAGGTACAAGATGCAGTCACAGAAGCGGTGCAATCAGTGGAGGAATAATTGAGGCTCACTAGTTTCAGGTGCTCTCCACAAAAATCGGAGTTATTACTTTAAAGAAAAAAAGGGGGGAGACCTAAGGGCTGGAAACCACTATCCGAAAGTGACATACATATATTGACCGAAAACGGGGTAAATGTACCCAGAGTCGACACGATGAGGGTACTGGGGTTTTTTATAGATGCAAATGGAAGGAATCACATGGCGCCTAAGAAATTTATCTTCAAGACTGAAAATGCATACCGGATGATAAGACGACTTGCAGGGAGACAAAAAGGCATAAAAGAGGACAATCTTATCAGGTTATTCAACTCTTTCATGCTATGTCATATTTCATATTCGGCTTCTAAGTATAACTGGACACAAAGCCAATAAAGAAGCTGGACGCGTTAATCAAGAAAGTCATCAAGGGTGCACAAGGTCTTCCGCTTCACACCAGCACTCAAAAATGGCTCAAGTTAGGAGTACACAACAGAACTAGAGAAGTTGTGGAGGCTCAAGAAAGGTCACAAATAGCAAGGCTCTCTACAACTTGTACAGGGAGATCGATCTTCGGTAGATTCATGATCAACCCTGTCATCGACCAGAAGACGTACACCAAGATACCACAGGACTTTGCTGAGAGCATCATCCTTGCCCCGTTGCCAAGAAATATGCACCCAACCTTCAACGTCACCACAAGAGTAGCCCGGGCTAAGGCTTTATTGAAGAAGTTTGATAAAGGAGGCAGCAGGGCTTGATTTGTCGGCTCAGCCTCATATAAAGACCGAAATAAGTTCGCCGCGGTAGTAGGTGACCACCAGGGCAGATGTACGAACTGCGCCACAGTTTACACTTCCAAACCGGAAGTCGCTGAACAGGTTGCTATCGCGTTGGCCCTGATGGATGATCGATGCACCGAGATATACAGTGACCCAAAACCAGCCATCAGAGCCTTCAGCAGGGGCAGGATCACACCACATGCAGTTCGAAATATTAATAGTAAACAGCCCATTGATACACATTACATATATTGGTTCCCGGCGCACCTTGGATCAGTCGATGACATTCTTATGAATCCAAATGAATCGGCCAAATGCATTGTTCGCGAACCTACGGACCGGAACGCTTTTACACATGGCTTTGATTCTGCTGGATTCAAATATCTACAACGGGATACACCCATGACATATAATGAAATTATTAAATATTACTACCTGGGGAGGAGAGAGTTTGCACCCTCTCAGAGTAAAGTAAACAGAGCACAAGCGGTCACACTTAGACAATTACAGACACAGTTCTTTTACTCACCGGCACAGCTAAAGAATGGTAAAATATAAAAGATATAGATGTTGTTTGCAAGGCACGTAAAAAAGAAGTATGCACGCTTGAGCATATGCTCTGGGAATGTGGGTCGCTTGGCCGTGGCATTTCCCGGGAACAGTTTACAGGAATGATAAAGTCTCATGACCGTATCCCCCAAGTCCTGGCTGTCCAGTACGACCGTGACAGGGCTAGGAGGCTTGACCTCCCAGTCCCAACGTGAGATTAGCCAGGCAGGTGGCTACACCCTCTACAGGACGTATAAATAAAGTTACTTCCATGCATCCATCCATCCAACACTCACCGGGTAACTGCTGCAAGCACACTTGCTCGGAACCCACTGCGACATTATTATAGTAATTTCTGGGTAGTAGGGCGGCATTCGCTATGCTTTACTTCGTCATTCTTCTGATAAATGTGGTATCCGTTGAACATTACCAAGGAATTCTGTGTCAATCGTTAATGCAGTGGCTGACGACGATGAGAAATTATGCCTGAAATGGGTATACGCTACAGTTTTTGGGCGATCAATAACATACTTTTGTAATGAGTTCAAGCGTTGGACTACTCACTCATTACGCTATTCGCGTTGAGGACTCCTGGTTGTGCTATTGCTGCTCTAAAACATTTTATTGCTCATATTAACGCGATTCTTTCTCCGACATCAAGCCTGCCTAAGGCAAGTTTTTGATTAAATCCCAAGAACCGGGTGGCTCCGTCGTAGAATGTTGGGCTGGCATCCAGCGGACCCACGTTCATGCCTCAGTGCATCTTTGAAAATACACCTTTTTTTCTTATTTCGTGTGAACTGATTACGGACACCAGCGGCGGCGGCTGCGGACAACTACGGAACTTCGCGTGATCCGAGTTGTCATCCCATAACAGCGTTTTCTGTAATAACGCGTTTTTTAACGCTTGCAATGGGCAGAACTTAAGAACCCTGCTAACTAAGAAGCGTATAAAAAAGCTCTTACAATGGTACCAGTATATTAGAAAATGCTTCTGCTCATTATGAGTTTCTCTTCTTTAAACTTTAAAAACACCACCTCGCATCGTTGAGGCACAGTTTTTTCTTTCTTCTTCAAAGCTTGCGTAGAGAATTCATTCTCAGGCTTCTAGCCAATCGACCTATTTCAGAAAGGGATGCGCACTTGTCATTTATTTAATGCGTAAGTTTAGGGAATGTTCAATACCATCATCAGCCTGAATATTTCACAATCACGGACCTGCACGAGCCGTGCTTAAGAAAGCTTCCTTGACTGAAGAAGGCATTTCTTCACCTACAGGTGCCACTTGAGAGCTTAAGAATGCTAATTCTCAGGAAAATTATATCCTCACCCGTGTTTTGTCCCTGCGGGCGTGGCAGGCCTGCAACACGTATAAAAGTTGTCTCATAACAGGGACCACTGCAATAATTTCGTTATGGAAAGAAGTAAGTGTGACCTAGTCCATGTCCTTTTCAGATGCCTGCAGTCCCTGCGCTTTGTTAACTAATAGATTAAAAATATTTATACGCAGTTCAAAAGCAGAAAATAATCGGTGATGAAAAGCTGCCTTTTATACCTTCAACAGCTCACAGCCCTCATTTTAAAGATTCCCGAAAGCCCAACGACCGCAACGTGTTATACAGAAAAAAAAAGTGAAAAAAAGGTGCGTATTGATATAAAAGATACCTGATTGAAATTACCCATACATTTTAACCGTTTCACACCTGACATATTAAACACTATCTGTAATTGTTTCAAATCACTACAACAATACCTCAAGAGACACAGTATTATATTGCAGCAGAAATAGTGAGATAGTCATAGCGTTTACGTGTTATAGTGACTCATCCTAATTTGGCTGTAATAAATATATTTTTACCCTGAAGTATTTGGTGCTTACTTTCAGTATCAACAGAATAAAATCTAAAGCAGGAAAGTTATGGAAAATCAGTTTTTGGTTGTGTTACCTTTGAGAAAAAAAAACTGCTTTTCACATTGGTTGCAGGAAGCAGCCTGTTGCACTATTTGTCAAACATAGCAGTGCCCTCAGAAAAGTAATCATAAGTATCAGTACACTGCAAAATGAAGGTAAATAAGAAAATTTATTATACAGGACGTATGATTCATCTAAAGTACAACATATCTTGCTCCTCCTTAATATATGCTTGCTGAAATTAGCAAAAACGGGTGACTTACACAATAGTGTACATAGCGTCTCGAAGGGTTAACAACAGAAATACGACTATCATAAGATCCACGCATCTGCACCACGGCAATCTTGACGAATAGACGAAGCTTTGAGCATCGTATGCTGGAGTAGCGATACGTCACTCGAACATTGCCTTAGTAATGTAAAGTGAATGACATGAAGTAAAATAAAGAGTCAATGAAAAAGCTTTCTTCTCAGGTCTATGACGTCTACGTTCAGTACAACGACTAGTGTCCACGTTTTCATTAATTAGCGTTTTAAAAACGAGAGTCTTTTTTGGGATACTAGAACGCAGAAATTTTGGTCTGCCTGTACGTGTGTCAGACGATTCAGCCACCCCGTAAATGTTTGAGTGCTTGCTGATCGCCCAACAATCTTGAAGTGGTGATATTGAACTGACCATTGTCGATCCAAAAACAAATATCACGCGTATCTGAGGGGCAACATATTTAAGTGGTTACGCTGCGCTGAGTATGCGACGCTATATACGAAAAATATTCTCTCCCGAAGATAACGAGCTGCAACCTGGCGGGACCAAAATGCTATGACAACAGCCTCACGGGTGGGCGTGGAGGAGACCACGATTCATGCATTACTGCCGACAGAAGACTATCGTTTTTTAATTGATTGATCAATTTGTGGGGTTTAACGTCCCAAAACCACGATATGATTATGAGAGACGCCGTATTGAAGGGCTCCGAAAATTTCGACCACCTGGGGTTCTAACGGGGGAGTTTCTACTCCCTCCAACGCCTTGCCGTGCGTGGCTTTGCCGTGTCCGGGGAAAAGGGAATCCTGGGGGTTGAGCCGACGCTGGGTGATTGGACCTTTAAGGCCCCCCGGCAGAGGCAACACACCCCTTTGGCCCCGGCTTCACGTAGACGGCACCCCTGGGCTGACCCACCCAGGGGAAATCGGCAGTCGCCTTTTCCTATCTCTCTCTGCCTACATCTTCGTCTTTATCTCTCGCTATCTATCTGTCCTTTCTTCTACTCTCTTCTGTTTACTTCCAATTTTCCTGGCGGCAAGGGTTAACCCTGTGTAGTTACCCAACCTGGGGTAGTTATGTTCGGTTAGAGCGGCGATGCATGGCTGGCGTCGCCAAGTGTTCACTATTCAACCTTGTAGCGTCCCCTTGTTGGACTCGGTGGTGGGTGGCCACCATCGCCGCCGAATCTGAAATGCTTCTTATGGAAAACCCTTTTCCTGCACTCCCTGATCGCCGCCTGAAAAGGTGGTGCACCGATGACAGCTTCTTTACTGCACAGCCTGAAGAGACCTTCCCCAAGTACCATGTAATTCACAGCCAAAATGAAAAGAAAACAGTTCGATCTATTTCACCATTTATTGTCTCGAAAACGCTCACAGATGCAATTGGCCCTGGCTATAAAGTAACTAAGATGGGGAATGGCGATCTCCTTCTAGAAGTCCGCGACAAGACTCAGTACGACAAGCTCACAAAACTCGTTTCATTTGATAACATACCAATATCAGGGGGCCCACATAGGTCGATGAACACAGTGCGTGGTGTCATATCTGATGATGACCTCCTCGAGCTGCCTGAAAGTGAATTGCTCGAAGGCTGGCAAGAACAAAATGTAGTGAAAGTACAAAGAATAATAATCAGGCGAGATAATAAACAGATCCCAACAAAGCACATCATAGTTACCTTCGGTACAAGCAACCTTCCTGACTCTATTGAAACTGGTTACTGCAAGCTTCCCGTCAGACCTTATATACCGAATCCTCGCCGATGTTTGAAGTGTCAGCGCTTCGGACACGGATCCCAAACGTGCAGAGGGCGCGCTAGGTGCGCGAAGTGCGAATCTTGTGAACATGTATCCGAAAAGTGCACTTCAGAAGCCTGTTGCGCTAACTGTGAAGGAGATCACGCTGCCTACTCCCGATCATGCCCTGCATGAAAAAAAGAGAAACAAATATTAGAGCCTAAAGTAAAGTTTAACCTGTCATTTCAAGAGGCACGTCAACGTTTTTTTACACACAATAATTCTGAACCTTCCTTTGCTGACGTGGCGCGTCGAGGCGCCGTGCCACGTCTTTCGGCACCCGCGAGATTCACACCAAGTGTGACTGCGGTTGTGCCAGAAGCGCCTCCGGCTGGAGCAGTCTGTACTGCTCCGCCTCCGATTCAAAAAGCCCAGCAGGCTTCAGATACTGCTGGACCACGAACCACTGCAAGTACAGTCAGGTCCGAAACTGCCATAAACGTGCCTGCCAAGCAGGCACAATCTACCACCTCAGAAGAGGTCATGGACACAAGCCATACTCCTTCGGCGCCCCACGCGCCGAAGGAAAGACGCAGTTCTTTGGAGCGAAGCAAGAAAGAGAAAACCCGTATTACAGGGCCCCAACAGGCCCTGTAACTTAAGGCAACGTTTCTGTACACACAGCACTAAACTACATTAAAAATGGAGACACAAATCTTACAGTGGAACGTCAGAGAACTACTGAGAAACCTTGACGATATTCAAGAACTTTTACATAAACAGTCACCAAAAGTGCTGTGTGTACAAGAAACACACCTAAAACCAAAGATCACTAATTTTCTACGCCAGTATATCATTTTTCGAAAGGACAGGAATGAAGCCGTCACGTCATCTGGTGGTGTGGCTATTATAGTAAATCAAGGGATTGCATGTACTCATCTACCACTCGAAACATCTCTTGCAGCAGTGGCTATACGTGTAGTCCTCCTGAACAAACTCGTGACCATCTGCTCTGTCTACATACCTCCACACTACCATCTTGAAAAACGTGAATTCCAGTCCCTAATAGATAAACTTCCAGAACCTTATATCCTCCTTGGAGATTTCAACGCACATAGCAATCTATGGGGTGACTCTCGCTGCGATGCTCGAGGTCGCCTGATCGAACAGTTCCTTTTTACTTCTGGCGCGTGCCTTTTGAATCGGAAAGAGCCCACATATTACTGCCTTGCCAGCAATACCTACTCGTCAATAGACCTTAGCATTGTCTCACCATCCCTCCTTCCTTTACTGACATGGAATGTCATCAATAATCCTTACAGAAGTGACCACTTTCTCGTAACGCTAAGCACACCCATATCAAATGAATATCACCCACAGGTCCCCAGATGGATCACTGACAAAGCTGATTGGGAACAGTTCTCGCAGATTAGTCACTTAAGTTGGACTGACCTATATAGTTTAAACATAGATGCAGCTGTACAATACTTTTCTACTTTTCTGACCGACGCTGCGATGAAATGCATCCCGCAAACTTCTGGACTGCCTGGCAAGCGACGTGTCCCATGGTGGAATACAGAATGTCGCAATGCACGCAAACAACAAAACAAAGCGTGGAGATTGCTACGGGACTCACCGACGGCAGAGAATCTTGAAAGTTTTAAGAAAATCAAGTCCAAAAGCAGGAGAACGCGCCGGCAGCCTAGGAGAGAAAGCTGGCTTAAGTTTTTATCAGGAATCACTTCATATGCACAAGAAACTAAAGTCTGGAACATTGTTCGCAAGGTAACAGGACGACACGCATTTTCACTACCTCTCGTAGACACACAAGGGGACACCTTGGAAGACCAGGCGAACTTCCTCGGTGCCCACTTCGAAGAGGTGTCTAGCTCGTCGCATTATACTGCAGCTTTTCAACGACACAAAATATAAATAAAAAAAAGAAACTTCAGCGAAAATCCTCTAAACATGGGTCGTACAACAACCCTTTCAGTTTGGCCGAGTTACAAGCATCGCTACATGTTTGCAATAAATCAGCTCCAGGTTCGGACAGTATAGTATACGAAATATTAAAACAACTGAATTCTGAAACACAAAAAACCCTGCTTTCCCTGTATAACTCTATCTGGTTTTTCGGTGAAATCCCTTTTACGTGGAAAGAAGCCATTATTATTCCGATTTTAAAGCAAAGCAAGGATCCATCTTCCGTTAGTAGTTACAGGCCAATCGCACTTACAAGTTGCATGTGTAAACTTTTTGAAAAAATGATAAATCGCAGACTTGTACATTACCTTGAAACGAACAATCTGCTCGACCCATTCCAATGCGGGTTTCGAGAGAGTAGATCCACCACTGACCACCTCGTGCGTATCGAGGTACAGATCCGAGATGCCTTTGTCCACAAACAATACTTTCTTTTTGTGTTCCTTGACATTGAAAAAGCCTATGATGCGACATGGAGATTCGGAATATTAAGAGACCTGTCCAATCTTGGTGTGCGTGGCAGGATGTTTATCGAAAGCTACTTGTCCAATCGTACATTCCGTGTCCGTGTAGGCAGTGTTCTCTCCCAAACATTTGTCCAGGAAACAGGCGTGCCGCAAGGGGGTGTACTTAGTTGTACACTTTTTCTTATCAAAATGAATTCCTTGCACCTATCCATCCCCCGCGATATGTTCTATTGTACATATGTCGACGACGTTCAGCTTGGCTTCAAGTCATGCAACTTGGCAATGTGTAAGCGGCAGGTTCAGTTAGGTTTAAACAAGGTCTCCAAATGGGCAGAGGAAAACGGATTCCGACTGAACCCACAAAAAACCACGTGTGTCTTGTTCTCCCGAAAGAGAAGCATGCGCTCAGAACCCGACATTGAACTGAACGGTCAACGTCTGTCCGTAAATGCGGAGCATAAATTGTTAGGCCTAATCTTGGACAACAAGTTGACCTTCGTACCTCACATCAAGTATTTAAAAACAAAATGTTTAAAAGCCATGAATGTTTTAAAAGTGTTGTCACGCACTACATGGGGTAGTGACAGGAAATGTTTATTTAACTTATATCAAATCCTCGTACGCACACGCCTAGATTACGGTGCTATAATCTATCAGTCGGCAACGCCATCAGCTTTGAAAATTCTCGACCCTGTCCACCATCTAGGCATTCGCCTCTCTACAGGTGCTTTCCGCACCAGCCCTGTGGAGAGCCTGTACGTGGATTCGAATGAATGGTCGCTCCACCTACAAAGATGTTCCCTGTCCTTTTTGTAATTTTTGAAGGTGAAGGCAGACAAGAAACACCCTTCCCATTTCACAATTAATGATTTGTCTTGTTCTAGCTTGTTCGAGAACCGTCCTTCGTTTAGGCAGCCCTACGCACTGCGTGTAAGGAGCCTGGCCGAAGAAACAGGCGTGCCTCTTGAACACACTCTGATGGCTCCTGCAATATATCTGCCACCGTGGCAGTGGCAGCTTATAGACTGTGATGTCTCTTTTGTTGATGTCACAAAGCACGCACCATTTGCACACATACATACACACTTCCTAGAACTACAACATAAATACACATGCCCTGAGTTCTTTACCGATGCGTCAAAGTCAAACACTTCAGTGTCATGTGCTGCGGTAGGCCAATCCTTTTCCGAGGCCGGCGTCCTTCATCCTAATGCAAGCATTTTCACAGGAGAAGCTTACGCAATACTGGCGGTCGTAAAACACATTAAACAGATAAAATTACAAAAGGCGGTAATATACACAGATTCCCTAAGCGTGGTCAAAGCCCTGAAAACTCCTGAAAAACACAAGAACCCCGTGCTGGTGTCACTTTACTCACTTCTGTGCACACTCTACACATCACAACAGCATGTCGTTGTCTGCTGGGTTCCAGGGCACCGTGAAATACAAGGGAATGTTTTGGACGACAATCTGGCTGCTTGCACCAATGTAATTACTGACAATGCATCAACACCAGTCCCTGCACTTCACTTAAAACCTTTTATAAAACGAAAGCTCAGGGCGTATTGGCAGAGCATGTGGGATAAACACACAGATAATAAACTCCATGCTATTAAGCCGCAACTAAGTTATTGGCCGCCACTATCAAAATCACGACACACAGAAGTAATATTAACAAGGCTTAGAACAGGACATACGCATTCCACACATTCATTTCTTCTGTCTACCGGCGATCCACCATATTGTGAGAGATGTGGAGAGCCCCTGACGGTTCTCCACATTCTCGTCCAGTGCAATGAGCTAGATGCTCTAAGAAAAAAGCACTTTTTTACTCCCTCTACACCCTGGGATGCTCATCGGTAGGGATCCGCTTTTTAAACTGCAAGCACTTTTTACGTTTTTGAAAGATGTGCAAAGCTTTCACCCGATATTTCGAGGTCATCTGTAGCACGACCCCTATAGAGTGGTTGTGGCTGCGGTGACTACATCTTCATCATGGTTTTATTATCATGACATTTTGCCATCCACTATCACTACACATATGTCACGCCACTGTCATGATTTTATTACTTTCATGTTTTAACCCGCGTTAGAGCGAGGAATTTTAAGGCCCCTTTACAGCCACGCACTATATCATTGTTCATATCTGTAGTCAATTGAAATGGCGCTCTTTGGCCATCAATTGGCCCTTGCGCCACTAAAAACCTACTCATCATCATCATCATCATCATCATCATCATCATCACCTGGGGTTCTTTAACGTGCACGGGAATCTGAGCACATGGGCCTACAACATTTCCGCCGCTATCGAAAATTCCGCCACCGCAGCCGGGCTTCAATCCCACGACCTGCGGGTCAGCAGCCGAGTACCTTAGCCATTAGACCACGCGGCGGGACAGACTATCATTTTTTTACATTTCAGTGAAGCAGGCAGATACGTGGCAACTTTATTGATAAGATGTTTACGGTCTCATATAACCTAAAACATTTGGCGAAAATAACCTAGTACGTGCGTAGATCATTCATTATTTTCAGTGGTAAAAACGAAGTTTATATTCGACTGTCTACGTATATGTTTGCCTGGTAAGAAAAATCAATCAAAAACTAAAGACAAAGAGAAAAATTTTGAAGTTTTTGAATCTGTGAAATGGCAGTCGAAATGACAGTCTGAAATGGCAGTCGTGCTTAGTTTAACTCGACGATGTTGTAGTCTTCTCTGCTACCTTCGAGCAACATTTGGAAAGGCTCCGGGCCGTGCTCACTGCGATCAAGTCAGCGTACATTATGTGAAAACCGCAGAAATGTCATTTCGGCTTCCGTGAGCTCCTTTTTCTTGGCCCTGTCATAAGTGCAGAAGGCATCCGCCAAGACCCTGCAAAAACTGAGGCCGTAGCAAAATTTCCGAAGCCAACGGACAAAAAGGCTGTTAGGCGATTTTTAGGTCTCTGCGCCTATTATCAACAGTTCGTGAAACTTTTTCACAAATTTCTGAACCACTGACACAGCTGACATAACGGAAAATGCCTTTCGTATGGCTTGCAGAACAAGAGGATGCCTTCAATGAACTACGAAAGTGTCTTCAAAGCCATCCTGTTCTGGCGCATTTTGACAAGGAAGCGGAAACCGATATCCACACGGATGCAAGCAATTTATGTCTTGGGGCCGTGCTGATCCAATGGTAAAAGGGAGAAGAACGAGTCATTGCGTATGCCAGTTGCACTCTTTCGAAAGCTGAGGTGAACTACTCAGCGACAGAGAAAGAATGCCTTGTCGCGGTATGAACTATCACCAAATTTTGACCACATTTATATGGCAGGTCTTTTCGAGCTAAAAGAGACCATCATTCGCTATGCTGGCTAATCTCAAGGACCCACGTGAGCGGCTTGCACGATAGAGCCTGCAATTACAGGAGTACAATATGACGCTTGTGTAGAAGTCAGGTCGCAAGAACAGTGATGTGGACTGCGTGTCACGTGCTTCTATTCAACCTGGTGCTTTGGGTTCCCCCGAGGGCAGTGAAGATTTTGTTTTCTTAGGAGCTTTGACACCGTCAGAGATGGCACATCATCAGCAATCTGACCCTGAGATACTCCTCTTAATCAAGTACCTACAAGGACCATCAGTCGATGTTCCCCGACCTTTTGTTCCCGGCTTGTCAGCGTTCGTCCTACGAAACAACATCCTGTATAAAAAGAACTTTGACAACAATACAGTGACATTACTGCTTGTCGTCCCTTCACTTCACCGACCAGAGATTTTGGAGGCTTGCCACGACTATCCTGGACGTTTAGGAAAGTCGTGGAGCTGGACATTTAGGAGTAAGCAGAACGCTAGCACGCATCCGCACTAAATACTACTGGCCGAAGTTGCTTAGCTCTGTACGACATTCTGTCAGAACGTGCCGGGACTACCAAAGACGTAAAACCTCACTTCTAACACCAGCAGGTCTCCTTAAACCAATAGAGCTACCAGAGGCCCCATTCACACAAGTGGAAATGGACTTACTGGGCCCATTTCCTGTGTTGTCATCGGGAAAACGGTGGATAATAGTTTTGACCGACTATTTAACCAGATATGCCGAGACAGCGACTCTTGTTAAAGGATCAGCCGTTGAAGTAGCCGAATTCATCGTCTCAAACATCGTACTGTGGCACGGAGCTCCAAGAGCGTTGATCACGGACCGATGAACTGCATTTACGGCCGACCTGATGAAATGTATTATGAAATTGACGCACACCAGTCATAGGAAAACGACGGCATATCATCCTCAGGTTAATGGTCTTACCGAACGACTGAACAGAACGGTGGCTGATATGTTGTCAATGTACGTTGATAAAGAACACCGTACTTTGGATAAAATATTGCCCTATGCAACATTCGCCTATAACACTGCGATGGTAAAGACAACACGGGTGACGCCATTTCAACTTGTTTTTGGCCGAACAGTAACGACACCTTCAGATGCAATGTTACCTATATTGACGAGACGCCCGAGAATGACTATGATGTTCACGACTACATACAAAGAGAAGAAGAAGCCAGACAGCTGGCACAATATCGCATTCTCCAACAGCAGAAAACTGACACGCATGGATACAATCTGCGAAAAAGGGACATCCTGTGCGCACCAGGACAGTATGGGTGTCGATTCCTGTACGAACACGTGGCCTGTCAGAAAAAGTGCTTCCCCGCTATTTCAATTCGTACAGAGTGCTCCGCTGCGTCGGCTCGCTCAACTACGAAGTTATGCCAGAAGGCCAGGATATTTCATTCCGACGGCGGCATTGCACGGAAACTGTGCATGTCGTCAGGATGAAGCCATATTACGAAAGACAATGAAACGCCGTGGACACAACGTTGTATGACGTTAACGACATCCACAACGAGGTGTTGTGAATGACCGCCATGCGACCAGTTCGACACAAGCATCGGGACGATGCACTCTGAAAAGGGGGGCAATGACACAATGTGACTTCAAATTACGGGCGCTAGCTGATACTTGTGCCCTACAGATGGTTTGCCACGCACCAGCCTGCATGGTCCAGCTGCGCGCGACCCGTGTTTGAAAAAAGAACGTGGAGGAAGAAGCAGGACTGAATCCTCGAGACAAGCAGGACATTTATTTATTTATTTATTCATACTGTTAGCATACATGCCAAAACAGGAGTTGCTCATCTGGGCACACACATTTCAAAAGACAATGCAAAAATAGAACATCTCACAGTTTGACGAAAGAAAGCAAAAGCAACGCAAAAAAATAAATAAAAAATAAATAAATATACCAACATTCAATGCGCACACTGCAGCATAACTCGGCAGAACGCAGGTGAGCAAAGGAGTGCCTTATCACAGCTCAGTTCAACATTTCAAACGCACTTTCAAAATCTTTAACATTGTTACACCGTACAACGTCATTCCGTAACTTATTCCATGTGTCAATAGCGGATACAATAAAAGAATTCTAAAAGAATTTTGCGTTACGCTTCCGAGGTTTAATGTATTTGGTGTGCTTTGTCCGCGAATGCGACGTGTCTAGAGTGAAAATTTTTGTTATCTCTGTTTTGTAGATACCGTGTAGATACATTTCGTTCTAGCTGTGTTATTATTCTCGGGCACAAGTTTGCCCTGCTTACGTTAACTAATTAAAAATGTTCATTGAACCGTGTGTTACAATATGCTCTACCCACTCGTAATACAACGGGTAGTCGCCTCACACATGGAGAAATCTAGTCGGATCCAAGCAGTCTCACTTCACTCGTGCAATCTAGTGTTTTCGTTGACTACAGCAAGTCGAGAAGCGGGAAAGTCTCCTGATGGTCTTGCATTGCGGCACGAATCACCCTGACATTTACACTTCGAAATTCTTGTTGTTGCGCGCAGCGTTAGGACGGTGTCATAGCGGAAGCTACGTCTACGGGGTAGTCAAACGCAGCTCATACCGCAGCTTGCACACCCGATCGAACATACAGGTAATGCAGTGCGGAGGTGCTGGAACACCTGGCCGCAAGAACCAACATGGCGCTTGTTGTCAGGGAAAGGGACTGTCGATCTTGTGTTAAAGCGGGTGGCGGCAAGTTGTCGGTCAAAGACTGACACCAAGCTAAACATGGAGATGCGCGCACATGAAAACTCTCTGGCTTTAAAGAGCCGCGCCGGCGATGTGTGCGGAACGGTGTGAATGGTCGAAGCGCACCCAAGAAGACCGATAACTGAAGTGTCGCAAGTGCGGCGGAGTCTCCAACAGCGCACAGGGCGCCGAGCAAGCTGTCAACAAGGAACAGCGGGCTGGTCATGCTGGTGCAAATGTCGCCATCGATGGAACACCGATCTCAGCTTAGTGCAGCGGCTGGCATGCCGGTACGTTTGGCCGAGGCGATGAACACGGAAATGCCGTACCCGAATAACGGCGTCCTGTTCAATGCTCGTAGTCATATGCTGAGCAAGTGTTTGGCCATTGCATTGGGCAGACATTGTAGGCGATTGTGCAGTCCTGAAGAACATGACTGGGACGCGCGGCTGCATAGCAGGACGCTTTAAAATTTTTTTTGACGTCGAACACGATGTTTTCGTAAGCGTACTATCACGGGTGGTAGAAAAGCAGCAGGACCGCGTGTCGTTGTCATTGTTACCTATGAGCCGGCATTCTGGACACGCGTCTGGTGGTCGCCGTCCGGCGTCAAAGGCTCCGGGGGATGGTTGTGAAGTCCAGAAAACGTGACTTCTTCTGGGGGGCTTGATGGCGTAACCGTCATCGCTGGGACAGTCATGTTGTTGTCCACTAATGTGGTTGGTATAGGAGGTGCGGGCTGTCGAGCCATCACAAAACCTCTTAACCTTGAGCTATCAGTCCGCCGCGATGTCACGCATCAAGTAGTCGCTACGGGCCCTTCGGTGTGCTGACCCAGACGCCTCGATGGTAATTACCTTGCCATCGCGAAACGTGAATTTGACCACATGCTGCAACTGGGCATCATCTGTGCTTCGTTGACCAGTTGGTCGTCAGCTCTGCACATGGTACTAAAGCATAACCTAGGCAATTGGCACTCGTGCGGCGAATACCGTGCTCTCAACGCGCACACCATTCCTGATCGCTATCCCCTCCCTCACATTCGTGAGTTCTCTGCCGTGATCGCGGGAGCACTGATATTCACCAAAGTTGACTTGATAAAGGCCTACCACAAGATTTTGGTTGAGCCAGTGGACATGCCGAAGTCTGCAATTGTAACACCATTCAGGCTTTCCGAGTACGTTCGCATGCCATTCGTGTTGAGAAATGCTGCCCAGACGTTCCTGAGCTTGATCAACAAAGTAACCCGTGGATTATACTTCGTATTTGCCTATCTTCACGACCTCCTGGTAGCTAACGCTTCTCCCGAAGAGCATTGCAACAATTTGCGCCTGGTATTTTCTCAGCTCCAGAAACACGGCCTTCCCGTCAACCCTGCGAAGTGTGTCTTTGGTGTCGAAGACAGCGATTTCCTCGGACTTCGCTTGACTAACGAGAACCTCAGACCGTTAGATAAGAAAGTTGAAGCCCTAAGCGACTGCCCTCGCCCGACATCTATGTGAAAGCTAGACGAGATCCTTGGACTGCTCAACTTCTACTGCCGGTTTCTTCCCAATATCGTCCGCCTAATCATACCGCTCACCAACCTACTCAAGACTACCAAAGCTCCGTCATACCCCCTGACGTGGACGCCTGACGCTGAATCGTCCTTTCAAGCTGCCCAAAAACGCATTGGCAGATGCCAAACTGCAGGTGAATCCTCTGCATGCTGCACCAGTGCGTCGTATCACCGATGCATCGAGATGCCACAGTAGACAGGTGACACCCTCGATAAACTTCGCAGACGACGCGACCACCAATGATCTCAAGTTGTCGCCACCACACGGCATCACGCACGTAGGGCTTTGAAGGCTGTATAGGTCCCGGATTTACCTAGGAAATGCGAACATGTGTGCCATACAGGTAAATCGCAGATTGATTGCGACCACGATCAGTTTTTTTGCCGTTCGTCTCCGCGCTTACCGGAGCTATCTCGAAGGCATCAGTTTTGCCTTTTGTTGAACACTTAAAAAGTGAACAAGCATGTACTTTCGTTTGCAGTATATACAAACAGAAGACAACGAACAGTGCATTCGAGCATGCGTAATAAAACAGGTCAATGCACAGGAAGCGAGAAATCTGTGGAGAATGCAACTGCAAAGCGTATATCAGCAAGGCCATTCATGCCGAATCAAGGGAGCTTCGTACCACTGCTCGCATAAATAGCTTGTGCATGCATTTCATCCTTTTGGAACTATGCCCAAGTTTAACGTATTTAGACGTTGTACTCTTAATCAGGTCTCGCTTTAAGTGCTAGATATAGTCAGGAAACAGGACATTTTTCGTTCATAGTTTCCTAGATATAGCCAGCACTTAACCAGGACCCGACTTACAGTGTACAGAACGCACGTCGGAGTGCTTGCTTATAACTCGATGTCCTGTGATGCTCGATAGCACCTAAATTTCCAGTTGCAGAACGCTGAAATAACAATTTTTTGCATCTTGCCCGCGCTTCATTTTGATGAGCTTCCTATTTTTACGAATCGAGGTTGTATTAAAGGAAAAGCGTGTCAGGACCTTGATTTTTTTCAGGAAACCTCGTCTAAAGACCAACGACAAAGGAGGGCCTATGCACGTTCACTTGTGGCTGGTTCTCTGTGCTCTAACCATGTAAGGCCGGTGCGGTGATGGGGTCTTTGGTGGTGGAATTTTTTGCAGTGCTGCCTGAGCAGAGTATTATGTCTATGCCGGACTGGTACGTACGGCCCAGACCGATGCCCTCAGCAGTCGCTTTAGCCCAAGCCAAGCAGCCTCAGCCCCATGGCCGGACTCGGTGGCTGATTGGCCTCGGACACGCTATCTATAGGTCGGTGACAACCTAAGAATAAACATAAGCTCCACCCCCGAGGCCTCGTTGCCCTTATTCAACAAAGTAATTAGTTCCCAAACAGCGGCCATTATTTTCACCCATACAATCATTACCTTACAATACTCTATTTGCTATTGAAAGAAAAAATCCGAAACTCAATAAATTACCTTGAGAAGGCGCGGACTCCCGTGTTAGCTTAGCAATATACCAGTTATTTATATCGCACACCCCACTGTGCTAATCTCGGAGTTCATGAAGAAACGATGTACATCTCTCGAAGGCGACGAGTATGCGCAGCACCCGTCGTTGTACAAAACAAGCAATGCCACATTTAACGTATTCTTTAAAATCAAGAAATGGTTCTTTTGCGGTTTAACGAAATGAAACAAGCATTATTCACAGTTCATTAGGTCTTTTGCAATTTCTTTTTACGAAACTTCCGCTGCCAGGTTTCTTCGTTGTCTTCTTAAACTACGGCAACTAGGACTCAAAGTGAAAAATGGAGAAGTGATCTGAAATTGACTTCGTAAATTTTTAGTCTTGTACGGCCGCAAATAGCAAATGTGCGTCTCGCGTCACCGTGTTTGTCAACGTGTTTGAGGTAAACGTCATTGTTTTATTCGACGTCTTGTTTCATCGAAATAAAAGCCCGTAACTTTCATTGTGCCTTATAGTGTGGATCATTGCATACGTTGTGGTTAAGTTAATGCCGAAGAGATGTACGCGACTAAAACAGACAGTGACTAAAAGCTGTAGGTGATTTTTTTCTGGCTTCGACGAATTTCACTTCACGGTGTTGCCATCACACCATCAGTCCTTGATTATTAAACTTTTTTAAATTGGGGCCCAGTTTTGCTGTAACAGGGGCCACTGTCATCGTTGAATGTGTCTGAATAGGTGTGTCTGTGCAAGCAAGGGGGCTTTCTCTTTCCAGGGAAAGAGAATATAGTTTGTTCGTTTCACCTAGACTCATGGCTCACAGCCACTCAGGGGGATTGGCCAAGAAAGCGTAGTGCATGTTCTTCTGTCAGCATTCTATGTGTATTGTATTTAAAGTATTTGTATTATATTATGACTAATGTAAAGAAAACGTACAAAAATAAGAGCCAACAAACAATTAGGATTCAATCAGAGAAATTTTGAGATTTCATATGCTGTGATTACCACACAGCTGCATTTATTCACCTCATCATTTAGAATTTTCTTTTTTTGGATACTAAATTATAAACATTATGAGGAAGAGCTTTATTCGTGGTGGGCTCGAGCTGGCACACACTGATGATGATATCTACAGATGAGGAAATTATACAAATCATGATGACACGTCCAATTGATAAAGAAGAGTAGGTGACTGCGCTCACAATAATTCCCCGTCATGCTGGAAGCCGCCTCCTGGCCGCGCGAGAGACAATATTAGGAATTGCGTCGGGTGTACAGTTTCAGCCGAGAAGCGTGCACAATTTCTGTCCCACGGCAACGGTGGTCGGAGGGAGCGTTACGTGGTGAGATACGGTACTTAACGGGGGACGTTTGTTCAATCACTGTATAAGCTTCTATATAACGACTGAGGAATTTTTCACATAAGCCGGACACACACACAGGATCCACAGAAGAACTTCGTCTTCTGGGGAAAAGGTGAAAGCACGGTGTGTTGAGTCGTAGCGAGACTTGCGAGCTTCCTGAGAGATGCCGGTGTTGATTCGGGCCAGATGACGGTAGTTCTCGAGGCACGACAAAAATTGTGTGGATAAAGGGCTTGCTGAGGTAGCAGGAGCCGAAAGGAAGGAGACGTCCAGAGTTACACTTGGAGAGCGGCCATTGACCAGAAAATAGGGAGAAAAGCCGGTGGTGCGTTGCGTAGCTGTATTGTAGGCGAACGTTACGAATGGCAAAATAGCATCCCAGTTTCTGTGATCAGGGTTAACGTACATGGCAATGATGTCCGAGAAAATACGATGAAAGCGTTCCGTCAAGCCATTTGTTTGAGGATGATAAGTAGAAGTTGTGTTGTTGATGGTGTTGGCGGCACGTAAAACCTCAGCAACAGTAGAGTAAAGAAAGACCTTGCCGCGGTCACTGAGCAGAACACGTGAAGGTTTATGGCGTAAACATATGTTACGCAGAAAAAAATCAGCTACTTCAGTGGCTGTACCAGCGTGAAGTGAGGCGGTTTCCGCGTAACGAGTGAGGTGGTCAACAGGCGTTACAATCCAACGATTTCCATTCGATGTCACGGGAATGGGGCCGTACAAGTCTATCCCGACGGCATCGAATGGCAAAGCGGGGCAAGGAAGAGGTTGGAGAAAGCCAGAAGGAGCAGTAGTGGGTCGTTTCGCCGTTGACATATAGCACACGAAGAAACATATTTGGCAATTGCGGATGAGAGGCCAGGCCAGGTGAACCGACTGCGTATTTCGTCGTACGTTTGTGATAGCCGAGATGCCCAGCAGCAGGATCATCGTGGAATGTCTTAAGAGCCTGACGTTGTAGACAACGTGGCATAACGGGGACCCATTTGTTTCCTTCAACGTGGTAAATATAGCGATGTAAAACACCATCGATAAGCTTGAATTGTTTCAGTTGTTGGCGAAGTCAGCCGTTTGGAGGAGTGGATGTACCTTTTAATCATGCTATTATGAAGCTGCAGCAAGGGTCAATGCGTTTATGCGACACAAGAGTAGAAGGGCGGCTGGATCTTAGCCAAATAAGACCTTCGATGGGTAATGCTGCAGTGGAAATTGGTGATGCTGGGCTATTACGGTTGGGTAGAGGGCTTCGAGAGAGAGCATCAGCATCTTGGTGCTTCTTACCAGACCTGTAGACGACATCAAAGTTGTTCTCTTGTAAACGAACCACCCAGCGGCCGACGACCCGATAAGTTCTTTAGCAACGAAAGCCAGCACAATGCGTTGTGGTCGGTGATGACTGTGAAGTGGCGGCCGTGGAGGTATGGAAGGAATTTTTGTACCGCCCGTAAAACAGCAAGACACTCTTGTTCGGTTATTGTATAATTTTTCTCGGCAGCACTCAAAGTACGACTGGCGTAAGCGATGACACGTTCGCGTGTGGTGTTGTCACGCTGCAGTAGAACGGCACCGAGACAATGACCACAAGCGTCAGTGTGAAGAATTGTGTGTGCACCTGGATCGAAGTGACATAGTACCGGGTCGGATGTCAGGGCTTGCTTCAACGCCAGGAAAGCTTTTTCACAGTCTTCGGACCAGACAAATGCCACGTTACTTGCGAGCAGTTGATGGAGCAGAGAGGAAAGCCTTGCGAAATTGCGTATGAAGCGCCGAAAGTAGGATGCCAAGCCGAGAAAACTGCGCAGGTCTTTTTGAAGCAATGGACGGCGAAACTCGAGGACGGTGGCAAGCTTTTCAGGATCTGGTCGAATACCATCTTTGCTGACTTAGTGCCCTGAAACCTTGATCGTCTTGCTTGCCAAGGTGCATTTTTTCGTATTCAGCTGTAGACCAGCTTTTGCAAGGCAACCTAGGACTTCTGCGAGACGTTGTAGATGTTGCGAAAAGGTAGACGAAAACACTATAATGTCGTCTAGGTAGCGTAAGCAGGTTTTCCACTTCAGGCCACGCAGTACTCTGTCGATCATACGTTCGAAGGTAGCAGGCGCGTTGCAAAGTCCGAAAGGCATTACGTTAGAATCATATAGCCCATCTGGGGTGGTAAAACCCATCTTCTCTTTGTCAGACTCGGACACTGGTATTTGCCAGTAGCCCAATCGCAGGTCAAAGCTCAAAAAATACTCTGCGCCATGCAACGAATCTAGTGCGTCATCAGTTCGAGGGAGAGGGTAAACATCTTTGCGCGTTATTTTGTTCAGTGCCCTGTAATCAACCCAAAAACGTACCGTTCCGCCTTTCTTTTGTACCAACACAACTGGCGAAGACCAGGGACTCGAGGAAAGACGTATGATAATTCGTCCAAGCATGTCTGATACGTTTTCCTCGATTATCATCCTTTCTGCGAGGGACACGCGGTATGGGCGTCAGTGAATTATTCGGGAGCCGCCTGTCTGAATTCGGTGAGTCGCAGAAGTTGTCATACCAAGGACAGCGGAATGAACGTCAAACAAAGGGCGATGTCTGTTCAATAAATTCAGCAATTCTTTACTCTGGGCTGCTGTCAAATCAGGGCTTATCTTCACCGATAAAGGCGTGGGAGAGTTGAGTGGTGGCGTGCTTGGCTCTGCTAGGTCTTCTTGACTTGGAAGGGCAAGAATTGCAACAGGATGCAGGTCAATAGCATATGTGACTGTTGATCCACAGGGCAACATTAAGGGTTCGGGGGTCTGATTTAACGCAGTAATAAAAGCAGACCCTTCAGAAAACCCAACAAGGCCTGGAATGATCAGAATGCCTCGATGTACCGTGTGACCATAAGGTAGTAGAATCACGTCGCCATCCACAATGTTGCTGCAATCAACGCAAATTACTTCTTCTCGGGATGAACAAAGAACATAATCTGAAGTGGTGACGAGACGATAGCGCTGTTCGGGTTCCGATACAGAAAAGTCGGTGGGATTGAGGTGGATGAGGCGCTGACGACAAGATGTAGAAGCGTGGGCAGACGACAGAAAATCCCACCCAAAAATGAGTTCGTGGGTGCCCTCACGGAGAACTGCAACAGCAATATGATGACGAATACTGTCTATGCAAACATGAACTGTACACTGGGCGAGTGGACGACAAATGGCGTTCGTCGCAGCACGGAGAGACGGGCCCGAGTAAGGTGTTGTTACTTTGCAGAGACGGGAGCAAAAGTCAGAGCAAATAATGGAAATAGCAGCGCCAGTATCCACTAGAGCTTCGACGGGAATACCTTCGACTAACACTGTTAAAAGGTTCGATGATCTGTCTGGAGGAATTGCTGGCCGTCCGATTGATGAAGTTTTCTCCCCTCAAACTGCATAGAGGAGTTCTCCGAGTGGGCATTCAGAACATTGGAGGCCGGTCGCAGAGGTGACACGAAGCGGCGATTGGGAGATGGTGAGCGGCGGCGAGACTCACGGGAGCTCACAGGCAGACCATTACTGTAAAGGGGAGAAGGCGAACGCTGAAAAGAAGACCGGTAAGGCGTGCGCTGGTAGTTCGTGAGTGGACTGAAGCGTCCGCGTTCCTCTGGAGCGTAGCCACGTTGCTCGTCCTGTTGACTCCTTCGACAAAAGCGAGATATATGACCCCTATTAGCCGCAATAATAACAGATTGGGCGTTGAGGACGCGGCATGGCGTAATACGAGTGTGGGCGCATCGGTAGTGACACTGACACCACAGGTACATGGCCACCTGGTGTAGCCGCTGGGATAGTGGTGGGTGCTGAGAGCGCCGCGACGTCTGCGTACGTTGATACCTGACGAGGTCTGGATTCGGCGGAACAAGGTGAATGTGACGCAGATGCAAACACTTGCATAATGATGTCCCGCAAGTTGGTTGGAGCTGAGGCTAAAGTAGACGGTGAGGTGCAGGAAGAGCAGCGTCCATGAAGCTCCTCACGAATGGTGTCGCGAACCAGGGCACAGATGTCGAGGACCGCAGGAAGACGAATGTCCAAGGCATCATGGCAAAGACGAAGAGACTGAAGTTCTTCTAGTCTCTGGCAAATGGTGACAACATCTTGAGTCATGGCAGGGTTTTGCGACGCAAGGGCGTTGAATGCGATGGTATTTATGCCTTTGATAATATGGCTTATTTGTTCGCTTTGAGGCATAGCTGAATTTACACGCTTGCACAAGGCAAGAATGTCCTCAATGTACAACTTGTATGATTCACCCGCTAGCTGAATGCGTTCAGCAAGCTTCTTTGTTGCTGCTTCGGCGCGAACACTGAGGGAACCGAAAATCTGACGGGGCTGCCTTGCGAATGTGTCCCAGTCGGGAAGATCTAGGAGGTGGTTCCAAAACCAGGTTTTGGCAACATCACTTAGGTGTAAAGGAACCGTACGCAACTTGTGTAGCATATCCCACCTGTTCAACTTGCTGACGAGGTCGTAGGTGTGTAGCCATTCGTCAACGTCATCCCCTTTGAGACCCGAGAATACTGGCGCATCACGCTGGTGGCTGTGAATGGCCAGGGTCGACGGCGGAGGCTGCACTGGGCTGGTGCTGTTGGATGGACCAGGATTGTCTTGCGCTGCCATGGCAGGTGGTAGTAGACGACGACCCGAGCGGAGCTCCAGTGGTAACGTGTGGGAGGAGTTGGGGATTGAGAAGCACCGTCCACCACTTATGAGGAAGAGATTTACTCGAGGCGAGCCCGAGCTGGCACACACTGATGATGATATATACAGTAGAGGAAATTATACAAATGTAATGATGACACGTCCAATTGATAAAGAAGAGTCGGTTACTGCGCTCACAATATTTGATTGTAGATCGCAATGGGATACGTTTGGATGCCTGAATATAATCGCAAACGGCATTGAAAACATCCCTGTGGCAATGTCCCAAAACTGAGGCACTAAAGCTCAGTGCAGTTTCCACCGTCAATGTAACGCCTATTTTCAGAAATGGAATAACTAGAATTCTTTTTTGAGTATAGCGTATCGTCGAAAATACAAAAAATATTCTTTAATAGGAGCGTGGGCATTCTATTAATAGATTCCAGTTCTCCGCAGAATGCGCAGAGGGGTAATATCGTCTGACCAGCTATGTTTAGATACAGGTTTAGGGGGATGGGCATGACAGTGAAACTTTGTAATTAAAACATCGAGCTTTCTGGCCTGATCCCAGTGGTGTCGCCATGGAAACTTGAAGGGGTTATATTCTGTTCATGTATTTACATTTTCTATCATATGAGTGCAGATTGCTGATTTTAGATATCTTATTGCTGTAACATATTCAACATATGGCAGTACGGATAAAATTGGATTCGTGCTCCAAGTCATGTAGTAATATGTTATTTTAAAATTTGAGAGAAAGTAACTTGGCGTTTTGGGGGAAAATATTATCATATTCAAATATAATATTACAACTCCAGCCATTAGTCTCAATTACATTGCTAATGGTCACATTTATACTTTGTAGATTCTTTTGTACAAACATTATCTGGGGTGTGTGAAACCGTGGCCATGAGCAAGAAAGAAGGCACCTGGGTATGCGATAAAAGCATATTGAGATCTTCTTGCCGGTGAGCTATAAAATTAAAAAAAATGCTTGTACTGTCAAAATGTGAAATGGACAAAGTAGTGTAGGCAGGCATGCTTCCAGGTACAGTGCATTGATAGCCACAAACCTAGGTAGTCCTAGACACACTCGCAGAGCTTCTCGCTCCAAGACAACCAAAGGTTTTGTTTCATAAGCAGGGCCACCCGAGAATAGTATGCATCTGAATTCTATGATGGAGCGCATGTACACCTTGTACAACATTATCAAGGTGTGCCTCCGTAACTCACATTTACAGTTACATAGCTTGTGCAGTAAGCCTGAGGCCCATTGTGCCTTGGTAACTATATACTCTATGTTTGGACTCCAGTTAAGCTTTTCATTATAAATGATTCCCAAATATTTTATAAAGTCTACTTGCTGGATGGGTTCCTGTTTATACAGAATTGAAATTGAAATTGAATCTGCAAGCGGAAACACCAAGAGTGCACGTTTGCTGACATTTAACGATAATAAAATCGACTGCAACCAAACTTCTAGCACAGTAACATATCTTTATTGTAGGGAGTAATTATCACAGCAGAAAAGAATGCGATGTCTTCAGCATGAATGTAGAGAGTAACTTCTTGTTTTGTAGGATTCCTGCTCATCAAAACAATAAATAACACTGGAGATAAGACGGCTCCTTGGGGAACTCCACACGTTTGTTTAAATCTAGATGAGGAACTTCAATCCTTGACGCAGTAGAATTCTCTTGATTTCGAAAATTATGCCACCCACTTGATAAAATGTCGTGGGAAATTTATTCTCTTGAGCGTACTTAACAAAATGAAGTGCTCCACACTGTCATATGCCTTGGCTATGTCAAGCGTTACTAAAGCAGCGTATTGCATCCCTTACTACGAAAGCCGATATGGTTCAGTTTCATCACTAAGTTGTCTGCCATCGAGATATTACTTGCCGATAAGGATCCTCTCTACTAGTTTGACCATGTTAGATGTAAGATAGATGGGTCTGTTATTATCGACTGTTTATCCTACCCCTGCCCTTTTTTATTATATGAATGACCTTTGCTGGCCTCCAATCTTGCGGCACCCATGAGTTTTGAAGCAGTAGTTTATAACATTGGAGACGTCACTGGGCGATGAATTGAACAGAATTTTAATCATGGGTACGGTGAGACCATCTGGACCAGGAGCCGCAGGAGGTAAATGTTTAATTACGTTGGATACTTCCGTCTTTGTCACCTCGTCAAATTTAGACTTTGTCGTACACTTGTACCAGTTGTTTGGCACGACTGAGCTAAATCTGTTTTCCAAACCTTTACCAATGCCTCTAAGGTTGAGGTCATTTCTTTCGCCGAGAGATTATCATAAGCTGCATTTACTGGTGATGGAAAGATTTTCCAAGCTCTCATATATTAGAACGGTGCTTTCATATGTTTAGGCTTTGACAGGTATTTATATTGTCTTCTGTCATTGTCTTGTTTAGCTTCAGCTTCCGTTCTCTTAAATCCCACTGATATGAATGTATAATCTGCCCAGTTTTGGGGAGACTGATTATGTAAGAGCTGCTTCCAAGCTGCCTGACATCGTCGGTGCTCTCTTGTACATTCATCATTCCACCAACGTCTATATGCCCTTTTTTGTGGATTCAATAGTCGATTCCGCTTTTTTGGAGGCTCTTTATGACGGCATTTGTCTTCAGTGCTTTTGTACTACCGCTTTATGCCGAGTGAAAAGCCAACGCTGGGTTCAGATCTTTCTTAAATTTATTGTAATTTAAAATACTCCCACATTTGAACATGGTAGAATTGTTGGGCAAGAAATGTCAAAACTTATCGGTAAGTGTTCACTGTATCTGCGACAGTCCAGTGCTTTCCAAGAAGAAGTAGTATTAGCCGAACTGACAAAACTGAAGTATAAGACCAACCTAGAGTGATTACGAAAAATGTGGGGGTTTTCACGTTGAGGTACGTCAGGTCATTTGTCCACTCCCACAAACGTTTTCTACTCAGATTAGTTCTGAAACCCCAAATCGTGTGGTGAAAATTAAAGTCTTCAACTAAAACTTTGCCCTTGCACCACGACTTTGTAGCTAGATCGAAACTCCTTGTGTCTTGAACTCCATCCGGAAAATAAATATTAACTAGGGTGAAAGGACTGCAGTTGGGTAATGTAATGTCTACTGCCCAAATTTCGCAATCTGGCGACATTTGTTTGTATGAACATTTTGCTTTCATACACATTCTATTAATAATAAAGAAAGCTAAACCCCGACTTCTCGATGGGTGGTGTAGTCGAAAAGACCAGAAGTTATTTACCTGAAACAAATTTTGTACAGATAACTATGTCTCTTGTAATGCTATAACATCAGGAGCGAATTTAGAAGTCAAGTATGCGAAATTCGTAGATGCGGAATAAATCAATCGGCAATTCCAATGAAGAATCTTAAGCGACCCTATGGTTTCGATTGATAGATTGATAGATATGTGGGGTTTAACGTCCCAAAACCACTTCATGATTATGAGAGACGCCGTAGTGGAGGGCTCCGGAAATTTCGACCACCTGGGGTTCTTTAACGTGCACCCAAATCTGAGCACACGGGCCTACAATATTTCCGCCTCCATCAGAAATGCAGCCGCCGCAGCCGGGATTCGAAGCCGCGCCATGCGGGTCAGCAGCCGAGTACCTTAGCCACTAGACCACCGCGGCGGGGCCCTATGGTTTCGAAATGAATGCTTCTGCTAAAGCTTTATCCACAATGCTTTCTTTCAAAAAAATCTCTCTTTCGAAGGCTCTCCTTTTCCTTCCGATACATTTTGTTCTTTGTCTGTTTTGGTGAGTTAGTTTTCCTTGACAGAGGGGATCAAGATCACTTCGGTGACCTAGGGTCGAAATCCATGTCGTCTCAATCTATTGTATCTGCATTTTTCTCCTCACGTTGGCTCTGTATATCTACTGCAGAGGGTGCTGCAGACGGAGAATACAATGGTGCGGTTTCAAATTCCTCATTCTTGCTCTGGATGCCTTCTGCAGAGGGTCCTGCAGACGGATAATACGATGGCGCAGTTTCAGATTCAACATCATTTATTCGTCGTAACTCTCGACATGTGGGGATAACAGACCTGACTCTCCCGGTATACAAAATATGCGAGCGATCTGGTTGGCCAGAATTTGGGATAAGAAATCACCAAGGTTAGAAGCCAGTCGTTTCATGGCCTTTTCTAGAGCCTTTTTTACAACCTCCGCGATATTCAAGGAAATCGACCCATTCATTTCAGAGCTACGTCGCGCAGCAACACTGGCATACCCCTGAGTTCTGGTCTCTATTTCCTCTATGCCTTCTTGTCGCGAAAAGCGCCTACACCCTATAATTTCAAGAATATGTATTTTTCGAGCCTTAGCTGAGCAATCAGGACTATCTGCACAGTGTTGTTCGTTCCAGAGACAACATTTCTCTTCTTTATTTTTGCAGTCATTCACTTTGTGGATGTCACCACACACCCGGCATCGGAGTGCTGACCTGCATCTATTAAAAGTGTGACTGTATCGCCAGCACTTCGAACATTGGAGTGGTTGCAGTGATAGTGGTTCCACTCTCTATATTAGTGGCCACGCCTTGATCTCGCATGGAAGATTCGCTCCAGCAAAGGTTACAATTACCGATTCAGTCGGGATCATCACTTCTCTACCATTCGTGAACACATATAAACGTAGATTGCACCAGTCATGGCAAACGATTCTAATACCTCGGGTGGGGTCAACGTAACATCAACGTCGCGAACAATACCTTTCGCACATGCAGATGCGTGGGAATACAGGCGCTCACCGGATTGGTCGCGAAACTCGAGCAATTTGTTAGGTGTTGGACACACAGCTGATCAGATGAAAAACACAGAATACCACCTCTGCTGAACTGGTGAACCTCTGTGGTGCTGTGGAAGTGAGATCTAGCAGCTCTAAGCTCCACCTGGACCATTTTCAGATTCTTCATCTGAATGAAGCCATCATTGCTTCAGACGAGGGCCACAGGAACTGCGGGGATTTCGTTGCGCAAAAACTGATCCACTGGTATCTGCTGTGGCAGAAGAGAAGCAGACCAGAGGAAAGCCCCTAGTCCAGGTGAATAAAATGAAATCGGAGTGCTCTTTCTAGCTCTAAAAGTGCTTACTTAACTGTAAAAACACTTTAAGAACACCCAACAAAGACAATGACACCTCAGCAACTACACAAACTTAGGCCAAATCCCTAGAACAGGGACGGCCAGCTACTTGCACCGTCGTCTTCACAGACGCAGAAACCTGCTTCCACCAGCCATCTTTCACTGAATTGCGTGCCAGACTTTGCTTTCACGGGGGAGCGCAATGACTCTATTTTTTTACTTTATGAGACCATGACTTAAATAAACAACTTATCTCTATGCGTAATACATGCACGAAGTGCGGGAAAAATGAAAAATATATTGCAAAGAAGAGGAAGTACTCCGGCTCAGAGGCAGCAGCACCGAGATTGCAGCAGCGGGTTGGGCTCGGGAATTGCGGCTGATGCATCGCCTTCCAAGCCTTCCAAGCATGAAGCTTTCTGCTCAATAAATCTACCTCTATAATTGGTGGAGGTGCGGGGTGCCCTCCCTTATACATTCCCGCTACCATCCTGGAACTCCGTTCTCGACGGTTACCTTCTGCTATGTCAGACGCCGATCAGCAGACGCTTCCATCTCTTCCGGCCACCTGCCCAGGCAGTGTTTCTCAGCGGGAGCCTCCAATCTTCAGTGGAACAGATGACAACGACGTTGAAGATTGGCTCTCGACTTTTGAACGAGTAGCGCTTTGAACAGATGGACGGACGCGGACAAGTTGACACGCTTGTCGTTCTACCTCGCGGGTGTCGCCATTCTTTGGCTTAGAAACCAAGAGGCAGACGTCCAAACGTGGGCGCAATTTAAAACGTCGATTGTAGCAGTCTTGGATCGACCTGCCGCCCGAAAACTTCGTGCAGAGCAATGTTTACGCACACGCGCACAAGAAACGAGTGAAACCATCCCTAGTTACATAGAAGACGTCATCGATTTGTGCAGACGCGTGAACGTCGCAATGACGGAAGCTGAAAAATGTAAGCACACCCTCAAAGAGATTGACGACGACGCTTTTCAAATGCTCTTGGCGAAAAGCCCAACCACTGGTTACGACGTAATTAGCCTCTGCCAAAGCTACGATGAATTTCGGAAGCAGCAAGCTCTGACAAAACGTCCTCTAGTGCACGATTTGTCATCACTGTCTAGTGTGATCAATGGTCATGGCCAAGTGTCACTAATAGCCGAAATAAAAGCATTTGTCCGCGAAGAAGTCGCACGACAGCTTTCCTTGGTGCCCTTCACACCAGAACCTACCACAACTCTACCGTCGTCTCTTCTTGGCGTCATTTAAGGAGAGGTTGCCGAGGCCTTACCAGCTGCTCGCGAGCATTATCTTGTGGCTGCTCCTCTCACTACGCCGCTGCTGCGCGCCATTTCGATCCTGAAGCTCCAACTGAAATCCACACAGACGCCAGTGGTGTAGGGCTGGGTGCTGTGCTCGCAAAGCGTAAACCGGAGCATCAGAAATACGTCGTGGCCTATGCTAGTCGCACACTTACCAAGGCTGGGAGCAACTACAGTGTCACAAAAAAGGAGTGCTTGGCCATTGTGTGGGCCCTTAGAAAGTTTCGCCCATATCTATACAGTCGTTCTTTTGACGTCGTGACCGACCACCACGCGCTGTGCTGGCTTTTGACGTTAAAAGACCCATCTGGCCGCCTCGCTCGCTGGGCGTTGAAAATTCAAGATTATGACATACGCGTAGTCTATCGGTCGGGACGGAAGCATGCTGACGCCAACGCTCTTTCCCGTTCTCCCTTGTCCCAGAATGCCAAAGCTGACTCCGCTTGCGATTCCACATTGTCAACTCTTGACTTTGACACCATTGCTATCGAACAACGCAATGACCCGTGGACTGCGTCTCTTCTCAATCATCTCTCTCCGACACTTCCAAACTCCTAAAGACGCGAACGCTCCGGCGCCAAGTTCCATACTTCTCTATACGTGACACGCTTCTCTATCGACGCAGCTACGCACCAGAGAGACGCAAGTGGCTGCTCGTCGTTCCACGAACCCTGAAGTCGCAGATTTGTTCCTCTTTCCACACTGATCCACAATGGGGCCACGAAGGAGTCTTCAAAACCTACGAAAGGCGTTGACATCGTTACTACTGGCTTGGTATGTATTCCTTCGTCCGCAACTTCGTCCGCTCTTGTGCCGAATGTCAGTGCCGAAAATCTCCACCACACGCCTCCGCCGGTGAACTGCAGCCTTTACCGTACCCTTCCCAACCCTTCGAAAGTGTTGGAATAGATATTGATAAGAAGTATAACTACCAGGAAAAACAAGGGAAGCGCGGGTACAGAATGTAGATGACAGTGCCTCCACTGTGATCCCTCTTAGTGGGTACGAGCCATGGCGGTTGTGATCATCATCAAGATACTGTGATTGCGGACTCAGGGCCCATTAAAAACCCCCATTAAGTTACCTTGCCTTGTGTAACAATTTGGTGGAGGTGCTGGGTAGGACAAACTCAAAGACGGGAGCTTCACTACCAGGACTTCGTCGCAGCTGCCGCCTCGCCATACTTCCACCTTCGCCGATCGTAATGGCCCAAGAGCAGCCATAAAACGCTTCGATGCCAACTTCAATGGGTTCCGTGCCGTACCACAGAGCGCCACCAAACTTCGGCGGGACCTCAGAAAAGACGTCGACGCGTGGCTCAAGAACTACAAGCGGTGAGCAGAAGCAATGGCTGGGACTCGAACGAACAGCTCAATCATGTCGTGTTCTCGTTAACTGACACCGCCCTCATGTGATACGAGAACCACGAGGACATGTTCACGACTTGGGAACGTTTTGTTGAAGAAGTCCAGAAGTGTTTCGGTGATTCGGACGCAAAAAGAAATGCGCGGAGCAGACATTGTCTCAGAGGGCACAGCTTCAAACATGTACGACAAACATTGAAGACATATTGAAGCTGTGCAAGATTGTGAATGGGAGGATGTCTGAAGAAGACAAGGTTGGACACGTTCTCAAGGGTATAGCCGAAGACGTGTACAATTTCTTAGTTGGGAAAGACTGCTTGAACTCCGTGTCCGACGTGATGAAGCACTGTCATACATTTGAATGCCTCAAGATACGACGAATTTCTCCGAAATTCGTCCGCCTGTCCAACGTCCCCACTGTGACTACTGTTGAAACAGTGCCGCCTAACGACTTAGCTTTGGCCATACGGCAGATTGTCAGAAAAGAACTGCTTCGATGTCAGCAGACCTAGCATTGCCCCAGGGATTTTCAGGATGTGTACGTAAACGAACCAGAACGTGTGCAGACTCCTGTTTCTCTTCCACCGTGGCAACCATCGATCAACGCAGCAGACGCTTATGAATATCAAGGCACACAGCAGGCTGGATTCCCCATCATCCAACTCCCAACTACGAACGAAGTTTTCGCCCGCCTGTTTACCCAACATCGCTTGCCTACAGTGCCCCTGAAGGGCGGCACCACTATCCCATGCCTTCCGAGAGGAGTCGTTACTTTGAGCAGCCAGGTGCCCCTCGACCGATTCCGGTATGCTACAACTGTGGCGTTCCGGGTCATATTGCACGTTTTTCTTACCACCACCCGCATCAGCGACTGTCTTGGCACATGTCTCACCAATATTTCGACCATCCGCACTCCACGTTCCAGAAACCACGCGCACCTACTGGGTGACGCTACCCCTCACCGGCTTCTGATCAAAGTTTGACGCCACCACCAGCTCCCTGTGCTCCACGATCGCCGTCACCACGGCGATGCGCACGTACACCGCCACCGGAAAACTAGTCGGTGCGGCCAGTGGGGGTGAAGCCGCAAGATCACAGGTGCTATCTACAGATATACCCCCGTGAGCGTTTATAATGAAGAACGAAGTTCGTGTAGTTGTCGATGGAGTGGCTACTATGGCACTCGTGGATACAGGCGCAACAGTCTCGGTGATGAGTGTAAATTTTAAGAACCTGCCAGAACCAAAAGTGATGTTTTGCCTGAATCGTGGGGTGACATTTCGTGGTGTGAGTGGTGACGTGTTGTGTCCGGTGGGATATTGTACTGTGGACGTCTCGCTGTGTGGCAAGATGTTTTGCACAGAGTTTGCGGGTATTCCGCGGTCTACACATGACGTTATCTTGGGTATTGACTTCTTGTGTGAGTGGGGGGCAACTGTAGACTGCAGAAGGGGGCATCTTTCTATACACGGTACTTTCCCAACGGCGCTCATAGAAAATTCCTGTCCGGAGGAGTGCATCTTTTTCGTCTCCGTGGATACAGTCGTTCGTGTATTTTCTGCTGTGTGTGTTCCCGTGACATGTTCCAGTAACAACTGTGACACGTTTGACGCTACGCTCGAACCGATTCCCTGGCATGCCTGAAAAAGAACATTCTCATTCTCCATTGTATAGTGTCAGTCGTTGATGGACGGACAGGTGTGGACAATGAACAGTTCCATGGAGCCTGCAATTCTGCCAGGCGGCATGAAACTTGAAGTATTTAGACCCGAGTCATGTACGACGCTGGTTGCGCTTGTTGATGCTACAAGCTAAAATGAACATCTAGGATTAGAAGGTTGAGAAGACGCCCAATCGCTACAAATGGTCAGCAAGTCACTTGATGAAAGCGAACGTCATACACTGCTCGATGTTCTATCTAAGCACTCGAAAGTGTTCGATTTTTCTAAATACAGCCAAAGGCCCTTATTCCCAGCGTCTCGGATACGTCATCAGATTCACACCGAGTCGGCGCATCCCATTAGGCAGAAACCTTACTGAGTGGCGCCATCGGAGCGCAAGATCATCAACGAGCAAGTCCAAGAAATGCTGGAGAAGGGAATAATACAGAAATCGGCAAGTCCGTGGGCTGCTCCCGTCGTTTTCGTGAGGAAGAAGGATTGTACGTGGGCATTTTGCGTTGACTACCGCCGACTGAATTCTGTTACCAAGAAAGACGTCTATCTACTGCCATGCATCGATGACGCTCTAGACTGCCTGCATTCCGCGTCCTACTTCTCATCTGTAGACCTGATATCAGGTTCCTGGCAAATTGCGATGCACGCAGCTGACAAAGAAAAGACGGAATTCGTTACGACCAACGGACTGTACGAGTTCAACGTTATGCAATTCGGGGTATGCTTCTGCGACATTCGAAAGATTGATGGACTCTATATTGCGTGGTTTAAAATGGCATATATGCATGTGTTACCTCGAAGATGTCGTAATTTTTGGACGTACGTTTGAGGAGCACAAAACTCGCCTAGACCTCGTGCTCAGCTGCATTGAAAAAGCTGGCCTTGTATTGAATTCAAAAAAGTGCCACTTTGGCGAGCGACAGACATTGGTGTTAAGACATCTCGTTGACAAAGATGGCATTAGACCCGACTAACAAAAGACAGCGGCCGTTGAATCGTTCAAGCGTCCTAAATCTGTGAAACAACTGCGTAGCTTCATCGCGCTCAGCTCGTATTTCCGCCGGTTCGTACCCAAGTTTGCAGATGTCGTTCACCCCCTGACGAGCCTTCTACGCAAGAACAGCCCGTTTCAGTGGACCTCCGAGTGTGCTAGCGCTTTTCACAAGCGGAAGTGTTTGTTAACTTCGCAGCCAATACTTCGGCACTTCAATCCTTCGTCGCCCACAGAACTTCACACAGACGCAAGTGGCATCGGTATCGGTGCTGTTCTCGTTCAGCGTTCTGGCAAGAAGGAACACGTTGTGGCGTACGCAAGTCGTTCTTTAAGCAAGCCTGAACGCAACTACACAGTGACCGAACAGGAATGCCTAGCGGTAGTCTTTGCCGTGCAACTGTTTCGCTCATACATCTATGGTCGCCCCTTCACTATCGTCACAGATCACCATTCCCTGTGTTGGCTGGTCAACCTTCGTGACCCATCCGGCCGTCTCGCACGATGGGCCATTCGTTTGCAAGAACATGTCTTCACCATTTCATGCAAGACTGGCCGTCTGCACGCTGATGCGGATTGTCTCTCCACAATGCCGCTATTATCGACAGATTGTGAAGGCGATAACTTCGACCACCTTATCGCATCTCTATCTTCTGGCTTTCCTGATGCCGTGACTTTCGCAACTGAGAAGCGTAATGACCCAAGCTTGAAAGCTCTCTTCCCTGAAGCAAGAAATTCATTAAGCGAAGGCCGATTCTGCGTTCGAAATGGTCTTCTTTACCAGAGAAACTTGTCCACGACGGTTGCCCGCTTTCTGCTAGTTGTTCCTGCGTCCCTCGAAACGTCTGTTCTGCGTCTCACGCATGATGACCCCGCCTCTGGTCATCTAGGCACCGCACGAAAGAGCGGTTCTATTGGCCGAAAATGAGCAAGACAATTCAGAACTACGAGGCCAGCTGTACACAGTGCCAGAGCCACAAGCGGCCCTCCTCGGGTCCTGTTGGTCACCTGCAACCTGTAAATCCCGGTTCCCCTTTTGAAAAGGTCGGCATTGATTTGATGGGACCATTTCCACGTTCCTTAAAAGGTAACCGGTGGATAATTGTATGCGCAGACTACCTGACGTGGTACTGCGAGACGGCTGCCTTATGCTCCGCCACGGCAGTCCAGGTTTCGTAGTTCTTGTTGCATTCAGTCATCCTCCGACACGGACCTCCTCGCGTGATATTAAGTGACCGTGGACGACAACTTACCGCAGATATTGTCGAATCATTACTTCGTTTGTGTGCCTCCAAGTTCCGACATTCAACTGCATATCATCCACAAACTAACGGCCTCACCGAGGGCACACACCGAACGTTGATCAACATGTTGTCAATGTACGTCGCCTCCGACCACAAAAACTGGGATGAAGTTTTACCATTAATCACGTACGCCTTCAACACGTCGAAACACGAAACGACGGGCTACAGCCCTTTCTATCTGCTCTACACTCGCTCGCCTCGACATACGCTGGACACTATGTTTCCTTTTGTCGTCAATGACGATTTAACAACTGCGGAAACTTTGTGTCGTGCGGAAGAGACACGTCGACTCGCCTGCTTACGTACACTGGCAGTGCAAGAGTCCTCCAAAACTCGCTACAATAGTCAACACAGGCATATAACCTATGCCCCCGGTGATCTAGTGTGGGTGTGGACCCAATACGCAGACGTGACTTAAGGCAAAAGCTACTGACACACTACGCCGGTCCTTTCGTGAAACTCCATCGTCTCAGCGAGGTCAATTATGAAATTGCACGTGTCACCACTAGTGGCCGACGTTCATGCAATACAGAGTTGACGCATGTTGCCCGCCTAAAGCCGTTTATACGAAGAATGCAAGAATGACTCGCCCAGAGGGCTTCGTCTGAGACCGAAGGAATGATAAGAAGTATCACTACCAGGAAAAACAAGGGAAGCGCGGATAGACAATGAAGACGACAGTGCCTCCACTGCGATCCCTCTGAGTGGGTACGAGCCAAGGCGGTGGAGATCATATCATCATTATACTGTGATCGCGGACTCAGGGCCGATTAAAAACCCCCATTAAGTTACCTTGCCTTGTGTAACAATATTTATGGGCCACTTTCATTGACTCCAACTGGCAACAGGTGAATAATAGTTGCTATCGACCACCTAACGCGCTATGGTGAGACCGCTGCTCTTCAAACAGCTACAGCACAGGAGGTTGCCACTTTCCTACTTCGTCATTTCGTGCTGCGTCATGGAGGCCCTCAAGAATTCCTCAGTGACCTTGGCCGTGCCTTCTTGTCTGAGGTCATTGAAAAACTGCTCGCTGAGTGTGCTATTGTACATCGCACATGTACCGCTTACCGACCTCAAACCAATGGGGCTACCGAGCGCTTCAATCGTACTCTCATTGTCATGCTATCTATGTATGTGACATCTGATCACTCTAACTGGGACTTAGTTCTCCCATTCATTACATACGCCTATAATACGGCAACGCAAGCGACCACAGGCTTCTCCCCTTTTTACCTCCTCTACGGCCATCGATCCTCCCACACCATTGACACCATTCTGCCCTATCGCCCGGACGCATCCGAGTGCCTACCGATCTTGGACGCCGCCAGACACGCAGAAGAATGTCGCCAGCCAGCTCTTCGTTTTACCTGCAATGACCGAAACCGGCAAAGAGCAATTCATGATGCCCACACCTCAACTCCCGTTTTTCTTACGGGTGCTGTTGTGTGGCTGTCAGGGCCGCATCGCACACCCGGGCTCTCTTTCAAACTTCTGCCAAAGTACGATGGGTCATATCGTATTCTCGAACAAACTTCGCCAGTATATTAACTCATTGAGCCTCTTACACCACCATCAGACTTGCGACGTCGCAACCGCGAGGTTATACACGTCCAGAGGCTCAAGCAGTACCACGGTTCAACGCTGCCTGCACAGGACTAAGTCGCCAGGATGGCTCCTTTTTTTTCCGCCCTTGTAAAGAAGAGGAAGTACTCCGGCGCAGACGCAGCGGCATCGAGCGTGCAGCAGCGGCACGAGCTCGGAAATTGCGGCTGGTGCATCGCCTTGCAAGCCTTCTAATCATCAAGCTTTCTGCTCAATGAATCTCCCTTTATAATATATACAAGAAGTAGCAATTCAAAAAAATATTGTTACGGATGATACAATTCCTTCGAAAAACAGAATTTTTCTCTTTTCTTTTTCGCTCAATAATAGTTTTAGTGGCATCGCTTCAGTGACGATCACGATCAATTTAACTGGTCGTGATTGATTGTGATTGCTACGTCGATCATAAACGGTGCAGCGATATTACATAGGTCACGTAATTTCACGGTTTGAAGAACCTCGCAAGGTGTTTCTCATGCAAGGCATTTGTAATTCAATCGTGAGAAAAGCGTTTACGCAATAGACACTACACTCTGGCAGGTATTATTGAGGCAGTGGAAATTTCGTTAAAAAGGCGCAGTTTGGCCTATTTACAAATTTTAATATAACCACACACACCCGATGACCACAAATCACTTTATAATGTATAGACCAATGTATATTGTTCCCACTATTTTGTTTACTCTCGTATTGTGTAACGCTAGCAGGACCTCTTGGTCGCTTTTTAGGGGCGAAGCTCCTCAAAGCGACACACGTTCGTCCCTCGTCGTAGTACGTAACATGTCTTACGCTTTCACCTGCAAGGTGGTGCCTTTGGATATTTCTCCTGTGCGTTGTTGAACAATAAAAAATTCCCAGCGTGCGCGTTAACTGAAAGCCGCTTTATCCTGTCTCTCCTTTTTTAATAACAGCCATTTGCGTGTACAATGAGCACTATCTGACAAGAAACCTTCTTTACTATATCCGCAATGTTTAGCATCTTGTATCCTCGTTCAGTGCGTTGTTATATTGTTTTGCTACATGTGATTTTGTTGCCTTGTGTTATCATTTGCATACTGTGCCATTTTGTATCGCATCATTGGACCCTATTCTAGCCTTTGGCTATGGGCCCAAACAGTTTTTTGGTCTATCATTTTGAAATTGAAAATAAAGTGAAATGAAATGAAATGAAAGTAGAAGGTTCTACGTTATACTTGCTGGGTGTAACCTCCTTGGTTTTAGAAAGGTTCAGCGAGCGTTGGGCCGCAGTGCCATGAGTACAGTTGTTGAAAAAGAAAAGAAATAAACGTGTGCAGGCTTGTACTGCAAAAAAAGAAGAAGAAGAAGAAGAAGTTGGAAACAAGAACGGGCGTTTGGTCTGGTTTCTTCGCCGATCAGTAGTTTTCTTTTACATCGTGGTGCCGAAAACCCTCGTGCGGACACGTCCCCTTCATTGCACAACTCGAGGGGACCTTCTACTCGACCACTTCGTTTCGTGCGTGGCGAGGACTGCAACGGATCGTTCCTGATCGGTGTAGACCGGACCCGACTCCAACACCGGATCCGATGGATCGCGTCAAGACCAAGCGCTCCGCTCGACGAGCCCAGGACACTAAGCTCCTGCAAGAAGCAAGGTCACTACTAAGTTACCCTACCACGGACAAGCCCAAGCTCACAGGTATTTATGACCATTTGTCAGCGAGCAACAACGAGCTCTCGAAAATCAATGATGCACTCGAGGAGCACGTAGCGGATGAGGAGCTCGAAGCTGAGTATGTTGCAGCAGCAGAGTATAAGGACAAAGCTATAAGCATGCTCGCTGAGATCCGCTGCAAGATAGACGGTTTGCGACATGGAGACAGTACAGCAGCGGCTGCTCCTCAGAACGAAAACACATCACCTTCTGACGTGCCGACCGCAATTGGCCCAAGGCTGCCGAACCTTGGCATTCCAACATTTAAAGGTGATATACATGAATGGTCGGCTTTCTGGGAGCAGTTTGAGCAAACTGTCCATCTGAACAATGCTTTGTCAACAATGACGAAGTTCTTCTATATACGTCATTATCTTGCGGGTGAAGTGGCAGCTGTGATATGTGGTTTTCCGACTTCCGAAGCCTGTTATGCGACGCCATCGAGTTATTGAAGGAACGCTTCGGAGATCAAAAACGAATCGAGCAACACCACCTATCAGCGCTTCGCAATCTACCTCACATCAAGTCGGGAAGCGACATCCGCGGCCTTAGGCGACTTTACAATGCTGTGCAGCTGAATATTCGTTGTCTAACTGCGTTAAATGTTCCTACGCTTTGATTTGCCGCTATGCTGATTGAAATTTACAGAAAGCCCTGCCGTACGACATCATTTTCGCCTACACACGCGCAAACTGCAGTCAGGCACTAAGAGAAAACGGGTCTGCTGCCAATGATTTTGAGCCAAGCGTGGCAGCTGCTACATCTTATGCGGAGTTAAAGGAGCTGCTGACCTATATACGTATAGAGCTAGAAAGTCAGGAGCAGTGCAAACCCTTTAATGACCGACTGGTGAATGACGGTGCACAGAGAACTCGAAGCGGAAGCACCAGCATGGCTTCCGTACTACAAAACACATCGAGCAGCTGGGGTGAGTGTTTTTTCTGCAAGTCGAAGACACATGGCACCCGCGCTTGTGACGAGAACCTTGCCATCGATTCGAAGAAAGGAATGCTTGTGAAAGACAACCGCTGCTATCGATGCACGTCCTGGAAACATCAGGCACGTTTGTGCCACGTCAAACTCACCTGCTCGAGTTGCCACGGGAGGCACGCATTAAGTATGTGCGACCCGCATTATACATCGAACCAACTAACGACACCCTCTCCTCCAGTTGACTCCTCCGGCAGCAGAGTAGAAATGATGTCGTCGCAATCAGTTATGCTGTGTGGCAAGGATTCACTGATTTGGGGCGCAACAAATCACAGTGAAGTATATCTGCAAACTTTTCGCGCCTTTGTCATCAAAAACGACAAAACAAGTTATGTCCAAGAGATTCTCGTTAGAGAGAGCCAGCGATTCTTCGTCACGGAAGATCTCGCCAAGACATCACACCTACAGGTGCTGGGAGAAACACAAATTGCACTGAATACGTTTGGCTGTTCATCAACAAGTACCGTGGAAAGAGGGCAAGTGGTAGAAGTTTCTCTGCGTAGCCAACACGGTTCTGACAGCTGCACGTTGCACGCAATCATTGTTCCATTTATCTTCCACAATATTGCTTCCCCGATAGCTGACAGCCATTTCGTTCAGAACCTGCGTATTGAAGGCAAGGTCATTGCGGACCAGAAGGAGTTTGATGCGGAAACGGAGAATAGCCTCAGCTTGTTGATTGGTGCTGACCACCTCTGGCAAATCAGGTCGGGACGTATCGTCAAAAGTGCAAAAGTTCCAGCACTGGTAGTCATCGATACAGCTTTTGGATGGACACTACAAAAACCCAGTCACCAAAAAAGCCTTTCTTGACTGCAGCTCTAGCCTAATAGTCTGCATTCTGAAAGTGCAAGCAATTGATGATGAATCAACCTCGCAGATCTTGCAATCTTTTTGGCAACTAAAGCAATGAGCATCGCAGATCCAACGAAACCTTCCTCCCACGAGTCCGTTACACGATTACACGAAACCTTTAGCAAGAAAAGCGACAGATACACTGTGGCGTTGTCTTGGAAGGAAGATAAAAAACGCTTCTAGGGAACAACCGGGAAATTGCACAATCACGTCTACAAAGAATAACACACAGGCTATCAACGATGGAAGGAATGTTGCAACGATATGACACAGTAATCCGGCCATATCTGGAGTTGGGTCACGCGGAAGTGGTGCCGAAGGATACTCCTTCGGACCGGGATCACACCATATAATATATGCGACGACGGTTAGTTATATGCGACGACGGAAATAACGCAAATTACTGAAAGAGCGTTATGGCGCTACTGCCCGGGCGAAGACCATCCGGTGGATGTAACGACTAGAGGCATACCGATAAGGACTCTACGTGCATGTGGCTATTGGTGGTATGCACCTGAATGATTGTCCTAGCCAAAATCAAGCTGGCCTTCAGAACCTAACCAGTACAAACCAATAAACGAAGATGCAGAGATTGAGATGCAACATGTATTTTTCCAAGCGTCATCCAGGAACTTACACCTGGTGACTGATATAAGGACGCATAGTGACCTGCAGAAGCTCTTGCGCGTCACCGCCTGGGTCTTTCGCTTCGTGGATCGATGCCGTGGACTTCAAACTTCACTCAGCGAATCAATTTCGACACGGGAGCTAGACAAGTCTGAAATGTTTTATGTCCGATATGTTCAGCTGGAAGTGTTCGCGAACGACGTCGAAGAAGTGCAGCTTGGACACCCACTCCCCAAACAGTGTAGGCTGATCGATCTTCATCCTTTCTTGAACCAAAACAGACAGCTTCGGCTTGGCAGACGACTCGAGAGAATGGTCCACATATGACAAAAAACATCTGCTCATACTGCCACAGAAACATCCTTTCACGCGTTCTGGTAGTGATTGAGGCTCACTGCAGAGCTTTGCATGATGGTGTGACAAGCAATTCGATGTAAATACGACAGCGTTATTGGATCATCCGCGCTCGACAAGAAGTCAAGCGAATCATCAGCAAATTATTTCTCTGCGGAAGATGCAATGTGAAACCTGGGAACGAGCAATGTGTGCCGATGCCTGAAGACCGTCTTCTATCGTCACGGCCATTTCATGTAGTAGGATTGGACTTTGCAGGTCTACTATATATAAAACAACATAAGCTACATGGTGACAAACCAAAAGCTTATACACTGCTGTTCACCTGTGTGACGACTAGACCTTGAACTGACGAGCGCGATCTTGACCAGCGCCTTCTAGCTAGCGTTCCGGAAGTTTGTTGCTCACAGAGGAGTACCCGCAACAATGTACTCGATTAACGCTCTCGCCTTAAAGAGAGCATCACGGGACCTCAGGAACATCTGGAGTGTCATGAAGAGCCCTTCATTCGCATCTTTTCTGCTGAACTACCACATAGAGTGGAAGTTTATTGTGCCAGGTGCACCTTGGTGGGGCGGTTGGTGGGAGAGGCATGTTCGTACTGTCAAGTCATCGTTGCGCAAGGTGATGTCAAGAAGCAAGCTCAGCAGCGAACAAGCTGAAACGATGTCACTAGAGGTAGAAGCGGTTGTTAATTCAAGACCGCTGACCTACACGTATACGGACGCCAAAGAGCCCTCTTCGATATGCCCAGTGCATTTTCTTGTTCGACGTTCATTGCTAGCGCCTCCGGATCAGAGTAACAATGACTACGAAGCCATCAGTGCTCAAGCTAGTCGAAGAGACATCAGAAAAAAGTTGAGATACTGACAGAAGATGATGGATCATATGTGAATGCGATGGAAAAAGAGTATTTATTAGAACTACGGGCACGTCACTTATACCCAGCTGATCCCAGCAACTGCCTCTGAGTAAATGACGTGGTGATAATTGAAGAGCCTGGCATTTACAGAGAAGTTTGGCCCCTTGGGCGAATCACAGACGTTTACCCTGGACAAGATGGAATAATACGAGCTTGTCGAGTGAAAGCTAAAGGCGGGAAGTTTTTCAGAAAACCAGTACAGAATACAGAAATTTTACAGACTGGAATTGAGTGACGCTACTGGTGTGCGGGAGTATGTTGAAAAAGAAAAAGAATAAACGCGTGCAGGCTATTACTGCAAAAGAAGAAGAAGTTGGAAAGAAGAAAGGGCGATCGGTGTGGTTTCTGCGCCAATCGGTAGTTTTCCTTTACACAGTGAACTAGTATATACCATGAACTCGAGGTGGTTAAAGGTGGGAAGTAGATCAAGGCGCAAGCCGTAAGAAAGTGTGCATGTGCAACCTCTCGTTTAGTCCTTGTAGTGTCCGCTGGATGCTGGTGCTTCTACATGCGGAATATATGATGAAAAGATGCGAGATGGTGGTACTTGGAGTGTTGACTAGATGGACGAACGGACCCACAGACAGATGCATGAACGGACGCAAGGATGGCTGCACAGACGGATGAATGCATGGACGGACGCAGGTGCGGATGCATGGACGAACGCAGGGACAGACGCACGGATGGGCGGATTGATACACAGATGGTCACACAGAAGGATGCATAGACGGATGGAAGCACAGACGGATCTTTCACCTCACTCTCCATCATTCATTCCGTGGATATGCTGCCGTTTTTTGTCGCACCTCGCCTGCCCTCATATGGGCGCAGAGCACAGCGCCGAAAACAAAACTAAAAAAGGGCTATTCATCATATAGGCTTAGAAGTTACAAATGTTGGAGCAGTGTCTTCATGACGTCTGAGGAGGAGTCCGCCAGCCACTCCTCCAGCGTCGCAGGTCTTAGGTTTATAGGTATGTGTTTAAGGCTTTTGCCTATGGCATCGTGACCATCCGGACATTCCCACAGAACGTGCCCCGCGGGAGCGCCTGCGCAAGTAGGCGTTTGGTGTGTAGCGACAGCACGGACCCGAGCTAACGGGGGAGTTTCGGCTCCCTCTCACGCCTAGCCGTGCGTGGCTTTGCCGTGTCCGGGGAAAAGGGGATACTGGGGGTTGAGCCAATGCTGGGTAATTGGACCTTTAAGGCCCCCCGGCAGAGGCAACACACCCCTTTGGCCTCGGCTTCACGTAGACGGCACCCCTGGGCTGACCCACCCAGGGGAAATCGGCAGTCGCCTTTTCCTATCTCTCTCTTCCTACATCTTAGTCTTTCTCGTCTTTAAATCTGCCCTGTCTTCTTCTCCCTTCCATTTACTTCCGATTTTTCCTGGCGGCAAGGGTTAACCTTGTGTAATTACTCAACCTTGAGTAGTTATATTTGGTTATAGTGGCAATGTACGGCTGGCGTCTGCAGCCTTATGCTAATAAGTGCTTCAGCGTCCCCTGGTTGGACTCCATAGTGGGTGGTCGCCATTGCTGCCGAAAAAAAGTACACTACTATGGGAACACCTGCATTTCCCCGTCTCCTAGATCGTCTTCCGCCTAAGAGGGGACACACCGATGACATATCAATTTTCAGCCAACCCAGACAATGCTTTCCCAAATTCCATGTTGTGCACAGCGAAAACTCAACAAAACAAGCCAGAGCCATATCTGCATTTCTTGTTGCTAAATCTCTGACTGAGGTCTTTGGCCCAGGATACAAGGTTACAAAGATGGTTACAATCCAAGAAGTGTTATAAATGTCAACGATTTGGTCATGGCTCGCAGAACTGCCGGGGTCAGGAAACTTGTGCAAGATGTGGTAGCCACGGCCACCCATCTAATAACTGTGTTACTACGCCTCACTGCGTGAATTGTGACGGGAAACACGCCGCATATTCGCGTTCGTCTCCTAACTGGATGAAAGAAAAAGAAATAATCACTCTTAAAGTCAAAGAAAACATCACATTCAAAGAAGCAAGACGAAGAATGTCGCCATTTTACGGCGCAACATATGCTGATGCGGCGCGTCAGGGGGCAACGCCGCACCAGCCCTCGCCACCCCTTCGGCCAGCGCAGAGCGAGCCATCGGCTGTGGCGCCTGCCCCCAAGACGGCAGTAGTTCAGTCTACTCCGCCTCCAAGCAAATTGAGGCCGGAGACTCCAGGGTCCTCTGGTCTCAAGGCCTCACCTCACCAGGCGAGGCCTAAAATCCGAACCACCAGCTCGCTTGTGCGGGCATCCAGTGCCTCTGAAAAGGCAATGGATACAACGGTACCTTTAACCGAAAGAGCGGCGCGCCTCCTCGGAGCGCGCCAAGAAAAACAAAAAACCAATAACGGGGCCGGACAACCGTCCTGCCACCTGAAATAACAAGCTCACTCTAACACAGGATACTCTTTGTACACACAGCAGCATCTCTCTTGTTTAAATATGCAGACAGAAATATTACAGTGGAACATCCGAGGCCTTTTTCGAAACCTCGATGACTTACAAGAACTCCTCCATGAACACAATCCAAGAGTGCTGTGTGTACAAGAGACACACTTAAAACGAGCCAACTCAAACTTTTTACGTAACTACGTAATCTTCCGAAAGGATAGATATGATGCCATGCCACCATCTGGTGGTGTAGCAGTTATAGTTAGTCAAGGTTATAGCATGTACGCAATTACCCCTTCAAACTTCCCTCGAGGCGGTGGCTGTCCGAGCAGTTATCCTAAACAAACTTGTCACAGTCTGCTCTTTGTACATACCTCCGCACTACCGTCTTAAAAAACTTCAATTCTAGTCTTTAATAGACGAACTACTTGGACCTTATCTGGTCCTTGGGGACCTACCTGAACGCACATAATGGTCTGTGGGGGTGACTCTCGCTGTGATGCACGAGGTCGTCTCATTGAACAATTCCTCATTTCATCGGGTGCTTGTCTGTTGAATAGGAAAGAGGCAACATACTATAATCTTGCCAACAAAACTTACTCTTCCATAGACCTCAGTATCGCATCTCCTTCACTTGTTTCGTTACTTCAGTGGAAAGTCATAAATAATCCATACGGAAGTGACCATTCCCCTTTAGTTTTGAGTACACCAATAATAAATGATTGTCTTCCACATCTTCCCAAATGGCTGGTAAACAAAGCCAACTGGGAACAAATTCAAAAGCTTACTCACCTAAATTCGACTCACATATGCGTATTAGGCATAGATGAAGCTGTGCAGTACTTCACGGCTTTTCTTACTGACGCAGCAACCAAGTGCATTCCACAAACATCGGGACTGCCCGGCAAACGACACGTTCCGTGGTAGAACACTGAGTGTCAGAATGCGCGAAAGGAACAAAACAGGGCATGGAGGTTGCTGCGGAACTCGCCGACAGCGGAAAACCTTGAGAGCTTTAAGAAAATAAAATCTCGAGGCAGGAGAACGCGTTGGCAGGCCAGAAAAGAAAGCTGGCACAAGTTTTAATCAGGGATAAATTCATATACACAAGAGGCTAAAGTCTGGAACATGGTTCGTAGGGTAGCAGGAAGACAAGTACACTCACTCCCACTCGTAAACACACAGGGTGATAGCCTGGAAGATCAAGCGAACTTCCTCGGTGCACACTACGAGGTGGTGTCCAGCTTGTCACACTACACTGAAGCTTTCCAAAGACACAAAGCAAAGATAGAAAAGCAGAAACTAGAATTCAAGTGCACAAATTACGAGGCATACAACCAACCTTTCAACTTAGCTGAGCTACAAACATCACTAAACTCTTGCAATAATTCCGCTCCAGGCTACGACCGTGTCACATATGAAATGTTGAAAAACCTGCCGCTCAAAACGCGAAAAACTTTACTCTCTCTATACAATGCTATCTGGCATTCAGGCACCATCCCTGCTTCCTGGAAAGAGGCTATTGTTATCTCTATTTTGAAACGGGGCAAGGACCCTTCCTCAATTTCAAGTTATAGGCCCATTGCACTAACTAGCTGCCTTTGTAAACTTTTTGAAAAAATGATAAACCGCCGACTTTTACAATTTCTTGAAACACACAATCTGCTCGACCAATTTCAGTGTGGGATTCGAGAGGGTAGATCCACCACCGACCATCTGGTGCGTATCGAGGCACAGATCCGAGACGCTTTCGTTCACAAACAATACTTCCTCTCAGTGTTTCTCGATATCGAGAAGGCCTGCGACACAACATGGCGTTTTGGCATATTAAGAGACTTGTCTCACCTGGGTGTGCGCGGTAGAATGCTTTTCATAATCGAGAGTTACTTGTCCAATCGGAAATTTCGTGTCCGTGTGGGCAGTATTCTCTCGCAAACATTTGTGCAAGAAACGGGAGTACCGAAAGGTGGTGTACTTAGTTGTACACTTTTTATTATTAAAATGAATTCCTTGCACCTGTCCATCCCCCGCAACATGTTCTATTCCGCATATGTCGATGACGTCCAGCTTGGCTTTAAGTCATGCAACCTAGCAATGTGTGAGCGGCAGGTTCAGTTAGGTTTAAACAAGGTCTCCAAAAGGGCACAGGAAAACGGATTCCGGCTGAGCCCAGGAAAAAGCACGTGTGTCTTATTCTCCCGAAAGAGAGGCATGCACTCAGAACCCGACATTGAACTGAACGGCCAACGTCTGTCTGTGAATGCGGAGCATAAATTCCTAGGCTTAATCTTGGACAACAAGTTGACCTTCGTACCACATATAAAGTATTTAAAAACAAAATGTTCAAAAGCCATGAATGTTATAAAAGTGTTGTCACGTACTACGTAGTGTAGTGACAGGAAATGCCCCATGAACCTGTATAGAAGCCTCATTCGCACCCGCTTAGATTATGGGGCGATTGTTTATCAGTCTGTGACTCAAAGCGCTTTGAAGATGCTGGATCCCGTGCATCATTTAGGCATCCGCCTTTCTACGGATGCTTTTCGCACCAGCCCCGTAGAAAGCCTTTACGTAGAGTCGAATGAGTGGTCGCTTCATCTGCAAAGACCCTACATGTCCTTTGTATATTTCCTGAAGGTGAAAGCAGACAAGAGGCACCCCTCATACTCTACTATTAATGATTTGTCGAGCTCCATTCTGTTTCAAAACAGGCCTTCAATGAGGCAGCCCTTCTCAGTTTGTTTGAAGGGTCTAGCTGAGGACACTGGAGTGTCACTCGAACACAGTTTAGTGGCTCCTGTAGCATACCTTCCACCGTGGCAGTGGTAGACTATAGATTGCGATGTGTCTTTTTTAGAAATTACTAAACATGCGCATATTGCCCATATTCGAACATACTTCCTGGAACTTCAACACAATACACACGTCCTGAGTTCTTTACAGATGCCTCTAAGTCTAACTCCTCTGTGTCCTACGCTGCTGTTGGCCCTTCCTTTTCGGATGCTGGCCCTCTACATCCAGGCACAAGTATCTTCACAGCGGAAGCTTACGCGATACTTGTGGCAGCTAAAACCATCAAACAATTACAAATACAAAAAGCAGTAATTTATACAGACTCCCTCAGTGTGGTAACGGCTCTGCACAGTCTAAAAAAACCCTGTCCTCGTTTCACTTTACTCCATTTTATGCACACTTTACACACTCAACCAACATGTTGTAGTGTGCTGGGTGCCAGGGCACCGTGAGATTCAAGGCAACGTGAGGGCGGATCAGCTCGATGCATCCGTCCACAAAAGCACTGCCCCTACACCCATATCAATCCCGGCCCTTGATCTTAAGCCGTCTCTCAAGCGAAACCTCAGGGTATACTGGCAGAGCAAGTGGGATACACACACACAAAACAAACTACACGTTATTAAGCCACACCTTGGTCATTGGCTGCCCGTATCAAAATCGCGTCATACAGAGGTAATACTAACGAGACTCAGGATAGGACACACGTACACGACACACGCATATCTTTTGTCTGGTGGCGATCTACCATTGTGTGACAGATGTGGTGAAGCATTGACAGTCCTTCACATGTTAATCCAGTGCAAACACTTAGAAACTCTAACAAAACGACATTTTCCATTACCCTACCGACAACATATACCTTTACACCCTGCAATGTTCGTCGGTAGGGAACCGCTTTTTAGTCATAAATCATTGTTAGCGTTTTTAAAAGAAATTCATAATTTTCGTATCATATACCCGGGCATTTCGTAGCACGACCTCTCTAGAGAGGTTTTTGCTGCGGAGGTTACACAAGAAAGCACTTGCCTCACGGCCCTTGGACGCAAGGGTATGAACGAGTGAGACACTCTTGCTAATGCCATACAAATCCAACATCGTGTTTATTATCACCAACTTTTGTCATCTATTCACACCACGCACATCTTTCACGGCATGGTCATCATTTTAATACTTGTATGTTCTTACCCGCCTTATCGCGAGGAATTTTATGGCCCTTATACAGCCGCTGATCACAATCATTGATTGTCCATATTTTTAGTGAGATGAACTGGCGCTCTTTGGCCAACAAGTGGCCCTTCCGCCAAAAAACACCATATATCAACATCAACATCATCATCATCATCATCATCATCCCACAGAACGTGAACACTATCCGGAAAGCCACCACAGGCCATGCAAGCAGGAGACCAGTCCTTAACTTTTATTTACTGATTGCTTAAGCAGTGCCACTGAAGTACGCATTGCGTTTTCACGAGCTGACTAAAACGCCCTGCTTCGCTGCGTCATGCGCAGCAACACACTTCAGCACTGGACCAAACCGGAACGGCGACACCGGCGACTTCACAAATGGTTCCCGGAAATGAGGTCAGCATGCCCCCTAAATTGAAACGGCAACTCACAAGTATGATTCGCCTCATTCGGCTTGGTGTGGCGTACACCGGACCTTACGCACATGAAATCGGTCGCAGTGACACCGGTGCTAATTGTGAACACTGTGTTGTGCCAGAAAGACTTGAGCACATACTTCGCGTCCGCCCAGCATACGCACGTGAATGAAAAACACTGATTTCTTCTACTGAACGATATCGCAGTAGGTCATTAACTGATGAGACCGTGTTGGGCCATTGGCCAAACATCAACAGTGCAATTGTGGTCATATGAGTGGTTATAACCTTTTTGGAAACAATTGGACTTCACGCCCGTCTTTAATATTTGTCTCAGCTAGAAAGAATACTACATACTCACCTCTCTATCTCACCATCGTCATCCACTAATCTTTTTTCGCCTTTCCCCTCCCGCTGTGTAGAGTAGCAGGCTAGTGCAAGCTACGGCTCTGGCCAACCTCTCTGGCCAACCTCTCAGCCTTTCTGTAAATAAACCTCTCTCTCTCTCTCTCTGATTGTGTGGTCTCAATGAATAGTGGGTTCGGACTCTCCTTATCCGGGCTGCATCACATGTCGTCATGGAGCGAGGAAGATCGCGATAACCCCTGCGATTTTTCGCACACCTCATCTGATCGTTCGCGCCAGTCTAAATGTGCCATAGCAAGTGATTCGGTACGCTTTAATGAATCCGGCCACCACAAAGGAGCGCCTAGGAAACTTACGCAGGACATGGCGCGTGCCACTTCATTCCCTCTGAGTGACCAAGTATCCACTATACACGAACACGTAACGAAGGATGGTTAGCTAAGTGGTTCGTAAGTTCGCTCTAATGCCCGTCTGGAATGGTGTGAGGGCTCGACAGGCTGCTTGGCTATCTGTGCGTATCAGTAAATTACGCGCATTTGGGTTGCTCATGGCAACTGCTTCTATTATGGCCGTGATTTCTGCAAGGCAGTGCGTACTAAGGCTGTAATGGAAGCCCCATGACAGTGATTCCCGCTCGAAAGCCCTCACCGGTATGAGACGGAGATGGATCCGTGTATAATATCCACTCTCCGGTGGCTAATTGGAGATGTTTCACTAGTGATTCACGGCGTCCTGATTGTGTATGTCGATTCATGTGCCACGGTGCTGGTTTGACGGTGATCTGGTCGAGCGTCGCCCATGGGGGCCGGGTTGATTCAAATGCGACAGGTTGAAATATTTCGTAGCCTAATTCACGAAGCAGGGCATATTCTTGTGTAGAAAGTTTAAGGTGCATGCATAGTGCTTGGCGGTAAATTGAGACATCTTGTAGAGGTTTGGTAGCATCGCAGTTCCTTGAACCCTTTCAGACTTTGCATAATGAGGAGAACCCAGTATCGTGCGAGAAATCTGATGAAGCAGGGTTTCCAACTTAGATTTTTGGGTCGTGGTGATGTCAATATATGAATATTGATACATGATGCGGGGAATGGCTAAAGCTAGGGTCATACGCCTGAATAGGTGTTCTTTGATGCCTCTCAACTTTCGCATTGTGTGTTTCAAAAGATGGTGTACTTGCTACAACTGTTGTATGTCGGAGCCACTTCTTCGACTTGCCGTCATGTTGCAACCAGAAGCTTACCACTTTGATACAGGGCTTCCTGGGAATATAACAATTCTGTGTGAAGAGTGTAACGAGTTGCTGGTCTTCCTGAGTTTTTGGAAGCTACCCGTTTTTGGCGACAATAGCATAAGATTTGACAGTGGATAGAGTGAGCCCCCTTTCTTCAAGGTATCGAGCAGCCGTGTCAATGGCCGATTGTAGCGTGGGCTGTATTTCTGAAGGGGAACCCCTTCCGGCCAAGAGGGTGATGTCATCCACATATATTGTAAACTGAAGGTCTGGTATAGATCTGCATAGCACAGTCAAGAGATGCTGTGCACGGTATACAGATCTTGCAAAGCAAGCATCGCATCTTGCAAACACATGTGTTTTCAAAAACCAATGACGCGTGGGCCAACCGAACAGGTCAACCGGCTAGAGTAGTCACGTTAGTGCCATGGGCTTCATAGGTTTACCTGAACAAGATGTCAGAGAAATCGGACGAAAATTCTGAATTTCGTATTAAAATGCGTTGCGGGGCGAGTTGGAGCATGTCTAAAATTAAAAGTAGAGCGCAAATTAGGACGGGACACAGGAAACAGGTAGACAGGATAGAACGCTTTTGTGCCTTATTGGGCTTGGGAATGGGAATTACAGTGGCCAATTTCCACTCTGCGGGTATATAGCCTGTTTCCCAGGCTTGGTTGATGGTGTCCAGAAAAAACGTCAGTTGCGTTGCGGGCAAGTTTTTTAACATCTTATTGCTAATGCCTTGTGGGCCTGGCGCTGTCTGCTTTTTACAGGCGTCAATAGCCAGCCGCCGCTTTCCCATTGAGAAAGGTTGGTCGAGATCTGAGGAGGTGTTGTCAGCTAATACCGGATGAGGATGAGCGCAAGGAATGGTCATAGATGTTAACCCGACACCAGCGTTAAGGCCAAGCTTCGGTACTTAACTTGTGCAGTTCCATACCTATGTTTTCGCGGAATGCTAGGAGCACTATAGGCTGTATACCTGCTAAGGAGATTACTGCTTATGGCTCCTGGAAAACTATGGCATCCGCTTTATGTGGAGATTGCGCAATGAAATGTAAAAGGGCGCTACGTTTCCCGTGAATACCTCGACAGTTCCACTGCCACGCAATTATTCCCGTACTTGGCTGTGACGAAACGGGTCCCGAATCACTCGACTTCTCAATTATTATGGTTGGCGAATTTATACGGGTGTGCATCGTTCCGTGCTGTACCACACTAGAGCGTTGTCGCTGCATTTCTGAGTAGTTCAAGCGTCTGCGCGAGTGATGCTTGTTGCATGAGGATATATTATTGTTGAGTCTGTATCTCGTGGGGCTGCTTCTGCAGAAGATCAAGTTGTCCTTGTATTGTTTCTAACCGCATATTGTTCTCGGTCTTATACGCCAGAAAATATTTTGGTGCTGCTTCATGCAAAACAACAGAATATGAAGTGCTACGTTGTTTGGTGGCACTGCGACCCAGTGGAGTGAAGGGCGTGCTCACCTTGTCCGACGGAGACTGCTTTGGCTTCTTGCGTGGTGGTCCTTCGGAAGGCGTAGGCGGCATCTAGAAGCAGAGGGCCTGTAGATAGCTGCGGGTTTGTGGTGTGGGTGGTGGTAGTGGTGGCATCGTTCGTTTCGTTTTGTAGCCTGGCAGACTGTGTGACCTGGGTCGAGGTTCAGGTTGTGGGTCCGGTGTGGAATCTGGCAAAGCTGAAAACCGGTTCTGGAGCAAGAGTAATGGGCAGTTTCGGTTTGTCTGGTTTGGTTAGTCGACTCTGGTTTGCCTGCCGCTTCTGAGGCTTATTAGGATCCGTTGGTGTGGTCTTGGATCACGAAGACAATCGTCGAACGTGGTAATCTTAGCGACGCAGTGAGTATACACCATGTTGCTGCTTCACGCTGCCGAACCGGAGGAAGAAGATGAAGCTTTGCCACTTCGGTGTACTTTAAACGCTACAGAATTTTAAACGCCAGTATTGAATGACGGCCAACGAAGATGATGCTGAGGGTGAGTAGAAGAAATAGCTTCATCTTGACAAATAAGAGAGAGAGAGAGATAAAAATGCAAGGAAAGGCAGGGAGGTTAACCAGACGCACATCCGGTTTGCTACCCTGAACTGGGGAAGAGATGAAGGGGAAAATAGAGGTTACAGAGAGATGAGAAGGTACACACAATCACGAGCACACTCGCGGAGCACACACAGTCTACAGGCGGTCGCTCAGGTTTGTTGACTTTAAGTAAAGTAGCAGTCAACAAACCTGAGCGACCGCCTGTGGACTGTGTGTGCTCCCCGAGTGTGCTCGTGATTGTGTGTACCTTCTCATCTCTCTGCAACCTCTTTTCTCCCCTCCATCTCTTCCCCAGTGCAGCGTAGCAAACCGGACTTGCGTCACCACAAATACTACAGAAAAAGATGGCCCCGTGTATTTATGTTTCACTGCAAACGCCGTCGAAAGACGATGGTCTTGCTTCTGGAGAGAATGAAGAAAACGTTTATTTGATGGTCAGCACAAGAAAAACGGTGACTGGTACGCTGCAGGCGCTGCTAGAGTGGCTCGATGCACTCAGCGGAGGCGAACGAGCGCATCCAGGCACGTCAAGCGTGAGACATGAGCACTATCTAGCATTTACCTTGGAAAACGAAGCGCGTGGCGTGGCACCCGTCTCAGAGGCGATAAGTTGTACAACGCAAGGCTACGGGTAGGTGCCACCAAAATGTCGTTTTAGCAAAGTTTTGGAAACATTCGCAATTTACTCTTCATATATGTGCAATAATTCCTTTTTATCAATTGATTGATTGATACGTAGGGTTGAACGTTCTAAAACCCCCATATGATTATGAGAGGCGCCGTAGTGAAGGGCTCCGGAAATTTCGACCACCTTGGGTTCTTTCACGTGTGCCCAAATCTGAGCACATGGACATACAGCAATTCTGCCTGCATCGGAAATGCAGCCGCTGCAGCCGAGAATCAAATTCGTGACCTGCTGGTCGGCAGCCGAGTACCTTAGCCTTTAGACAACCGTGGCGGGGTTGCTATTTATCGACAATCGCACAAGTATGAACCCTGAAACTTGAGCAATATTGGTGGGCGCTGCGAATGGGGTTGTATTTTGGCCGTTTTGTGTGTTGTTTCGGCAGACAAACAGACAAGTCCGCCAACAGACTGAAAGACAGACAGACAACCAAACGTTTTGCGTCGATGGTCCCGAAGAAAGACTATCCTCTTAAAAATCGAATGCATGCCTGCTGGTCTCGGTGCAGCGGCACGTCGCCTCTCGTCGCGAACGGCGCTATGCTGAATTTTTCGTTGGTACATCGAGACTGTTACGTCGCAGTAAAGAGCGGCCACTGTGTGATGCGCATAGTACAAATGAACAGTGATAAACATTACTTTTTATTCTTAGCTTGTCACCTACGCTCACGATCAGTAGCTTGGCCTGGCCTGGTGGCATCCATCGCAGAAACGAGCCGCAATGCCTGATCTTAGACACCCAGCTTGCCGCGGGAAACGCCAGTCTCATACCGCCTGGTCTGATAGCCCCAGCTCCTCGGGTCGCTCAAGCAGCTTCTTTTCGGTGACCATGCACACTCTGCCCATTGACGTTCCCAAGCTCACACGCTTCACGTTCCTCTGTCCTCATAGTTGCTCACCTTTTAGGTGTAACGCACACCCGTTTTCCCGCGCACACATTTTTCTTTCATTGTTCTTTACTGAAATTTTTACTTTCACACTCATAGGTTTCACGTTTGCTTTTACCATTAGCAGAGTTGACTTGTTTCTAGTAACAATAAAAGCAAATAATTTAAACACTGCATTAAAAGCGACAAGTTTCATGTCATGATCTTCCAGATTTGTTTACACACATCTTTTAGTTGGGCTAGAGAAGTACAAAATGAAAATTGGTTTAAATGTCTTGGTCACCTATCCGTAATACTTGCTCGTAGAAGCTACCTGAACACAAGTGAATGTATTTTACGTAGTAGTTCGCTCTGAAGGAAGTATAACCGTCCCCACAATTCCCCAACCACTTCCGTACTTTCTCTAACCGGCCCATCAACCCTCATCTTGGAGCCCTCGGGAGATCCAGGTACCTGTTCTGGCGCCGATGTCGTTGACGTAGAAGTCTGACTGAAATCATACGAGCTAGTGGGCGTACGTTTGCGATGGTAACCAACGCTCATACTGGCCAACGTGATCTTCTCTCTCCGAGGCACCGCAATGGTCTGGTATGTAACGCACGAGAAAAAGCTGACCAGCGAGAAGTTATGCAAGCAAAAGCTTTGCGAGCTATTAGACAGGCCTCTGGAAAGTGGACGCACCATGAAAAACGAGCTCGCACGTCGGGTTCAGACGTGCACCGAATCCTACTTCTCGTACTATTGGTGTCAAATGAGGTCTGAATTGCGGTAAGCCTTCGCGATAGTTTATTGCGTGCCGTCCAGCTATCGCCATTGACAGAGGCATGCATCCTGTTCGTCAGCTCTGCTCATTATGCATGCCTGTCCGTGTTGACAAGTGAACGGCAGCCACTATAGCATCGCTAGGGCTTGCCGCTGTTCGGATCTCTTGGACGCTGATAGTACATTAAGGACGTGCTCGCCTTGTGCCTCAAGGTGAGCTCACCGGTGTCAAACGTTGATGAGGTTGGCCGTGTTATTAAGGGCATTGCAGATGACGTCTTTCTCATTCTCATGTTCAATAGTTTATCTATGGTCTAGCACATCATTTCTGAATGCCGGCGCTTTGAAGAAGCCAAGAGCCGCTGTGTTATCTGTCCGATGCTCATGCCGACGCCAAAATTTTCTACCAACTCGATGCTACTGACCCTGCCCACACAACAGCACCTTATCAATGTTGACGTGGACGTTGTACCAACTACGACCCTCATTGACACGGCGCACATGTGTCTAATATGAACGCTGACCTTAGAACACAACGATAGTTATAGCGCGAGGACAGAACGACGAGAAAGAGAAAAGAAGAACACGAGCACTCTCATCCCTTTGTCGTAATTCTGTTTCCGCGCTATAACTATCACCATGTCATACCGAGTAGCCCAAACTGCCACACTCCTAACTTAGAACACGATTGAATGAAGTCCTCACCCTTGGCCCAACTCCTGTGTTCCGAAGTGTCGTTGTGGGAACAGTCGCCGTGATTGGTGTGTGCTCAGCTCAAGTGGGCATCACCGGACATCATAGATAAGTTCTGTTTTATGTTTTAAACATTGCCCTGCTGACATAATTTTCGGCCATGACTTTTTGTTGGAACATTCGGCCTTGATATATTGTTCTACCGGTATAGCGCAATTCGCTCTACCGGCTGTTGTTGAACCTTTCGGTCGCCCTCCATGTCAGCTCTGTTCCACAAAACAGCTGCGCCTCCTTTAACGAACAGTTGCTTATATAGGCGTCTCCTCTCTCCCAGACGATGTTGATACTGTTGACGTCCTGCTTTCACAAAACGTTGAATTTTCTCACACTGTTGTCACTAGAAGAGCCAATACGTTCCTACTACCGCTAGTGAACTTCGGCCTATGTATATACAAGTCCTTCATCAGACCAAACGGTCTTAACCAAGTTGATTGCACCTAGGGAGCCTTTATGTACGCGCATTTCCGTGTTTTAGGTGGTGATAACTTCGATCATGGTTGCTTACAACTGCCTAAAACGGCCACCATACTTGACGGGCCGCCTTGTTGGTTTTGAGTGGTCACTCATACATATTGAAAGAAGCGTGTGGTTAAAAAAGAAGGGGGCAGTTTTTTTAGGTAGGAAGTCTTGAATGCTGAAGTGTTGTTTTTTTAATTTAGCCGCGGTTTGGTAGAACAGAAAAGACATGTTCGTGGCTCGAGCTTGTATTATAACTTTTTAAACAGTTCGCATCTCCAACATGGTAGACCCACCTCATTGGCGGAGTAAGGATATTTTGGGAGCTTATATTTGCGAGGGGTCACAGTGACCTTGATGTCACTGTGAACAGACTTCAATGTCTGCGTGGCATTCCTAAAGCAAATTCACCTTAGCACTGCAGACATCTGCAAGGCCTTCTAGTGCAAGGCTCGAAACCGTGCTGTTTATATGATGGTAGCCATAACGACAGGGAAGGCAGATCTAACAACCGGGTAGCTCGCGATGTTCTCTGTAAACTCCGTAACTCCACTAGCCTGTTTTTCATACCATAAAGATTATTTTTGTCCGTAATATACTTTCTTGCAGCAATTTTAGCTCCTACGAACGAATCTGTATAATGGACAGGCTAGAAACCTTACAAGCTGTATTCATTGCCCGAAAATAGTAGCGCACTCAATGATATTACACTGAACTTCCCCCTCCCCCCAAGCCTGTATATTAGGCTAGAAGGAACGCTAAGGGGAAAAACGAGGGACAAACTAAGTTTTTTCAGATCAGATTTTATTGCAAACAGTATACAAACGGCATCTAGCCTTAATTTCTTCAAACCGTCCTGCCTCTTTTGCTGGAAGCTTCGGTCCTCGCAGTGAGCCTACAATAAAGCAATAAGACGAAAAGACATACATGGCGCCGACAGAGTCTATACACATTTTCTCTACATGCACTAAATGAAATCTGAATTTACAATATCAAAAGATCTGTGTGACTGGTTATAAAATAAACAGAGGACGGCAAAAGTAACGATGCAGCACATAAGCTATATTAGAGTTATGGGCGAACAACCAACTTGCTTAGTGCACATATACTGCACCATTCAGGACCAACAGACAAAGAGACGTATGGACGGGCGCGAACAGTAAATCTGTCGCATTCTATGTTAATATAGAGAAATTGTTTTTGCAAATATTGAGTGAGTTTCAGCGTGGTTGCGCGTGTGAAAAAAGAGAAGAACGAATACTACTTGGCAGCCCGCACAAAATTTAGTTGTGTTGCAACTGTGGAAGACAACAAGAGTCTACAGGGGATGCGTTCGTCGTCTTGTCTGTCTACCTCTCTAAATGTCCTTCCCCGGCGACCAACGTGAAGTTGCGAGAATTCGACCATCTTCCACCCAAGGAAGTCGCGAGAATTCGAACATCTTCCACCCAAGGAAGTCGCGAACGCGAGCATCTGTAGGTGGTTTATGCAGGAGGAGGAAAAAATTTTATTTATTCCAAGAAGGAAAGGTGCGATGGTGGAGTGTCAGAGGAGCCTACCCAGCTTAGATCTCCATAATCCTCTTGGCCCCATCCAAGATCTGACCCTGGACCTAGGACACCGAGCTGCACATAGCAACCTCCCACTGCTCCTTACTAATAATGTGCAGAGAATGAGGTGGTGGGTTTCGAGTACACCCCCGCAAGATATGGTCTAGGTTAGCTCTTTGTTGGCTGAAAACGCGCCAAGGGGAGCGGTATGTCGCAGGGTGTATAAGATGACGAAAAGATGGGGTAGGAAACGTACACGTCAGTAACTGGCGCCATAGTATTTATTGGTAGCGCGAAGCTCCATGGTGTAGGGTGGGTTTAGAGTGCGCTGTCGGCGGCAGTGATTTGTAATATCGTGGAAGGTCAAAAGACGATCTCACGCGCTTAAAAATGCCGCGCAGCCTAAGGCGCCATCAGAGGCCTGCGCTCGGCCAGTCATTCCTCGAGCACAGGTATGAGCGGCCTCATTGCCACTCAACCCCGCATGCGCGGGCGTCCATATGAGAGCAACATCTTGCGTGGTAGGATGTTTATTAAGAATAGAAAGGGCAGTTGATAAGATGCAACCTGCACTGAAGTTACGTATGGTACTTTTGGAGTCACTTAGAATCATAGTGATATTGGGTATAGATAGACCTAAAGCGATGGCAGCCTCCTCTGCCTTCTCCGAAGAGCTGACAGTGAGAGATGCCGTTGTGAGCACCTTGCCATTATAATCGACAGCAGACAGGGCATAGCTTGAGGAGGATCAGCATTCTGCCGCATCGATATAGAGCACGTCAATGGCTCCATGCAATTTTTCTGAAGAGCTTTTGCTCTTTGGATTCCATGCTTAGTATGATATGTTGGCTGCATGTTTTTAGGAAGGGGCGGTATAAGTAATTGTTTGTGTATGTGGTGGGGAACGTTGTATTTAGCATTGGTGAGTGAGGTGAAGTTGATTCGGGTAGACGATGAAATGTGGCGACCTGCGTTACTGGTCGCGAGCCTTGCGTGTTGAGCTATTAAATAGGCTTCATTGACTTCACATAGATTTTTATGACTCCTGTCTAGTGCAGCCGCGCATTAGAGGTATTTATTGCAGTGCCTCTTGCGTATTTGTAAACACTGCAGAGGAGGGTGCTGACCGATTCCCGCTTTGCTACTTTAGGGTGACTTAAAGCTGAGTATACGAGATTTCACGAATCACGAAAGGTTGTATTACACGAAGTAGCTCTTACTCTCGGAGCCCTTCATTTTCCATGAGATTCTTTCTATCATTTTAAGGCTGCTTTCAAGAGTATTGCGTAAAGTTTCGAGTATGTGCGTGTTGAGTCGGTTGTTTTTGATAAATAAAGCTAGTACACGAATGCGCGATACTCTAGGAATAAGGTATCCATCTATGCCAACTTGGATCGTTGGAACGTGTTTGTTCCGACGATGAGTTGGTAGAAGGAGTAACTTGAATTACTGGGTGTGCCATAAAGAGTAATTTGAGATGTTTGTCCTGCTAATATATCTGCAGCTGTTTGTAGGGTGTCTTGAATGTGTCCATTTGAGCCTCCTTTTACCAAAAAGGTGATATTAGCATAGATGGAGAAGTTCAAGTCGGGGATAGGTTGAAGAGCGTTGGGTATTGGGGGCATAGCTAGATGAAAAATTTTGGAGAGAGCACTGACTTTTGAGGCGTTCCGAAGCTGCTCAGTGTATAGGGTGAGGAATGTTCTGGACTTAATATTAATGTAGTTGTGCGGTCTCTGAGGAAGCTTCTCATGTAAGAGTACATTTTAAGGCCACAGGAAATGCGATTGAGGCTAGCATATATAGCTGAGTGGGCTACGTTATTGAATGCTCCATGTATCTCCAGACCAAGAATCGCCTGTGTATCCTCGCTCTGGTTTGGAATGACGTGTAAGTTGAAGCATCGCATCTTGCACCGAAAGTGAGGCCCTAAAGCCATTCATTCCTGAGGGCAGTAGTTCATTATCCTTCACGTGTCACTGGCGGCGTGCAAGCACAGCATGCTCCATAGTCTTTCCGAGACACCATGCTAAGGAAATGCGCCTCAGATTTTCTACTAAGGGAGCTTTGTTCAGTTTAGGTATAAATATGGCTCTGGCATCTTTTCATGAAAATGGAAGGGTACCCGTGTCAAAACAATCGTTAAAGAACTCAGTCAAAGCTTTAACAGAAATATGGTCAAGATTTCTAAGTAATTTGTTGTTAACGCAGTCTGGGCCTGGAGCCGACGTGGTACGAAAGGTTGGGATGGTGTGCCTAACTTCCGCCTCCGTTATCGGCGCAACTATATACTCATTCGGTTTTTCTGTTTAAGATGGTAGAGAATCCTTTCGTATTTGAGGTAAATGCAACATTTGTAGATTATCGAATAGCTATCCTCAATCGTCACTGTGCTCGTGTAACAGTTTAGTGATAGCATGGCAGTGTCGTGCGTGAGACGTACTGGGGTCTAGCAGATGTCTCAGAAATTGACACGTTCGTTCATTACTGAGGTGATCATGCATTTCTTCACAAAGCTGATCCCATTGTTGTGCCGCCATTTGAGTCGTGTATCGCTCGATTTGTTGGTATAGCTTCGCTATCCTGATGCGGAGTTTTCTGTTGTGGCGCTGGTGTTTACACCGTCGTAGAAGTGACTTTCTTGCTTCCCACCAATGAAGAATCTCGGAGTCAAGAGTAGTTATCGAGGTGTTGGAGGGTGGAGTTCTGGCGTGAGTTTCAACGTCTTTTTGAAGCTGTTGAGTCCACTAAGTAAGGTCTGCAATACGTGAGGGAGCGATGGTGTTGCGGGTCTCTCTCAATTTGTTCCATTCTGTGAGCATCAGTGGTTTGGGTGCAATGGGTCTGTGTTTTAGCTGTAAAGTAATGCTAATAATGAAATGATCACTGCCAAGATTTGTTTGGGTGTTAGTCCAAACCATTGGGAGAGCAGTGTTAGTGAGGGTAAGATTGGGGGACTTATCTTTGTTGACACTGTTCCCCAAATGAGTAGGCTCCTCCGGGTCGTTGTGCAGTGTAAAACAATGCGCCTTGATATGAGACCAGAGGCCTCTACCTTTCGGTGTAGATGCGATGTAACCCCACGCTGGGTGGAAGGTACTTAAATATTCGCCACTATGAGGAGGATGTGTTTGCCTGCTGAGGATGTAGCTCGGGCGAATAGGGAATCGAAGCGGTGGCTTTTCTCTTGTGGTCTACCATATACATTGAGAATGTATAAGAATGGCAAGTTAAGTTTATCAGGTATTATTTGGAGAAAGTCGTGCTCAATTTCGATGCCAGCAAATTTTAAATAGGTAGCTGAAAGGTGCTTATGAGTTGAGAAAGCAGTGTTTGGTTTAGTACCAGACGGGTTTTGATGCGTTCTATAGCCTGGGAGCTGCACTACTCCATTTGTTTCTTGTAATGCAATGATTGGGGGAGGGGAAGGGTGTAATTTGATGTACTACAGGAGGTTCGCGATTTTCGGCGAAACTTCCTGCTGTTTTATTTCCACATGCAAAGTTCAGTGCGGTTACGAGGAGCCATTTTCACTACGTTGATTTGGCTTAGTTTGAGCAAGCTCCGGATGGTTAGTATGGACCGTGTCGATCCACTGCGTGACTCTATCTAGGGTTTGTTGCATCGGTAACATAGCTTGTTGTATCAGGCCACGCATTTATGTAGGTGTTGCAAGGGAGCTGTGGCGAAAGTAATCAAATTGTCTAGTTTGTGTTCAAGTTTTGGTTAGTTTTTCTTTTACTGTGTCAACCTTCACTAGTTTCGCTTCGACTTGGTCTACTCGCACGCCGAACGACAATGTGGGAGTTGAGAGTTTTCGTTTCTGCGCAAGTGGTTGAACGCATAGAGTTTCTCAAAATTAACTAGAGGGCACTATGGCGCTGCGATTGTTCAGCGACCATGGGAATGATGGGTAGTACAACTTTCGCCTAGTCCTCGTACTTGCGGGAGGCGAATCGTACTTGCGGCTTCGTTTAATGCTGTGTTTCGATTTCGTTTTGAAAGATTCAACCCTTTTGAACTTCGGGACCCAATTTGTAAAGGTATTTAAAAAAATTAGGGCGGTGAAGTGCAGTTGCTAAACAATTGCTAATTTTTGTTTCGTTAAAGAACAGCTTTAAGCCACACGAACACACACGGAGCCAAAACCAGGCCAGAAGTACAAAGTCTAGAAAAATGTGTGTACTACCCATCATTCCCATGCTCACTGAAGCGCCGTGCGTTGCAGCTCCCATAGATACTAGTGCCAGAGTTCCCTCTAGTATATATTGGGAAACTCTATGGTTGAACGGGGCCCCTAGCTATTGCAGGGGTTGTGGGAGGAGCTGGTGGCGATGAGATTGCTATAGGTGTGAGAGATGAGGTGCAGAGGTGTGTAAAGTAGATGTTTGTTTGAAGAACTGAAGCTCTAGGCGTAGTTTTGCATTTTCTCTCCTCACTTCAGCCATCTCATCTTGCAAAAGTTTGAGCTGCTTTTAAACGAAGCTTTCCGGGGAAGTTACATCAGCCCAGCTCACCTCATGTCCAGGGCCAGTCTGGGAGCTGGGGTTTGAACAAATGCTTTTGTTGCGGCTTCGGGTGTGGCTGCGGCTTTTCGGATTTGTTGTCTTGTGATACTGCGTGAGCGGCCTCTAGAAGCCTTCTTGAAATATGTACTTGGGTCGAGGAATGGAGGTGCATCTTGCTCGAAAGTTGAGGGTGCGTGCTTTGGTTTGGGCTTGTAGATCGGTGGGCACTAGAACGAGCCGGTGGGGTGGTCATTGTTCCACACCACACACTTGGGTACATTCGTGATCAAGGAGTGGGTACGGAATGCTACACATTGGACACAAAGACTGAGGTGCACCTGGGCATACGTTTGGTCTGTGGCCAAGTTTGCGGCAGAGATTACAGGCTTCCGTCTTATGACGATACGGTACGCATCTGGTGATGCGACCCTGATAGCTTATGCGGAAAGGCACGTGCGTACCTGTGAAGGTGACCAAGATGGACGTCGTAGAACCCATGCGATGTACGGTCAGGGAGGAGGCCTAGGCTGTCATAGTCCAATAGAGTTGACAAGATGGTTTCAGGTGTGTGTTATATAGGAATATTACGGATGACCCCTTGGCAGGTATTCGATGGATCAGTAATGTGGGGGCGTCAAAGCTGCGTTCGTCCATCTTGATGAATTTGATACGGTGTTGTGCTTCGGTGCGTTCCGAGTCCGGTGTGCTTATGAGCAAAATGTTGCTTACAGATTTGATGTGGTATTGGTCATGTGGGGAACTTGTGATCGCTGCCGCTTTTAGAACGACATGTATGTGCTTCGGAAGTGGAGTGTCAGCACAGCTGAGGCCTCCACGTATTCGCAGGACTATTTTGCAGTCGTCCGCTGGAAGTGAAGGGGGCCTGGGGGCACTGCGACGAGTCGATGAGAGAGCTTTCCGTGACTGTTCTTGCGAAGTGCTGATGGTAGGCGTCGATTTCTTCGTTGATGAAGAGGACTTTCTGGCCCTGGCATACACTTTACGCCAGCTGCCTTCATCATCGTCGAGAGCTTCGGTGGACGAAAGCTCGTCTTCCTCTGCATCGTGGATGACCATGTTGGTAGGCCTAGCCTGTAGGCCCACCGAGGTAGTCGAACGCTGCCAAAAAGTCGATCTTCGGGGGCGCGAAATGCAAAACACTTACTTGAAATCACTTCAGACGATGTGGTTGATTCCGTAGAAAGCTTCACATTTTTTCAAGTTGCCGTTGAACGACTGAAGCAGTCAGAAACAGGAGTTTTGCTGGAGAACTTGCAAAACGTGGCCACTCAAGGTGGTGTCTATGGCGCGTCTCTGGTTTACGGTGCCTAGCGTTTCGCGCGACGAATGCGGCAACGACTTCGGCAACCGATAAAGCGCAAATAGTGAGTGCATGCAGTCGATGGGCGTCCCCTGATGCACTTGTAGAGAATAAGGACAACAGCTAGAGATTTTGCGTCGATTATCGTCATTTAAACAAGATCGCGAAAAAGGATATCTACCATTTGCCACGCATAGACGATACCCTGGATTCCCTTTATGGTGCGAAATATTTTTCCTCTGTTGACCTTCACTTCGGGTACTTGCAAATTGCTGTTAATGACACGAACGATAGGAAGAACGGCGTTTAGTACTCCCGCTAGCCTTTACTAGTTTAGAGTGATGTCATTCGGTTTATGCAATGCGCCCGCCCCGTTCGAACGTCTGATGGACGCCCTCCTGCACGGCTTCAAGTGGTACATCTGTCTGTGGTATACCTGGACGACGTCGTCGTTTATCTCCTTAATTTTCAACACGCCTTCCAAGGCCATTGAAAATCTTATGGCTTTCGTGCGTTGAGACTGCTAATCCATTCGACAAAATGCCACTTCGGCCGTCGTGAATTATCTGTGCTCAGGCATCTTGTTGATGCAGATGCGGTCGGAATTGTAGTGTGGCTGCTTACTTCTCCTCCTGTCTTGGCTCAATCGACGTCTAAGCTCCAACAAAAGTTCGTTCCGACGCAACTGGCTATATGTCTTCGGTGCAGTCCTGGCCCAGAAATAACAAGGTCGTGACCGTGTTGTTGCCTATGCCAGCCGCCTTCTCTCGCCTGCGGAGAAAAAATATTCAACTACTAAACGCGCATGTTTGGCACTTGTTTGGGCATTCGGGAAACTCTGTCCGTATTCGTAAAGCCGGCCATGCACACTCATCACTGATTATCATGCCTTGGGCTGGCTTTTGTACCTGAAAGACCCTTTAGGCCGTCTTGGTCGTTGGGCGCTGTGCCTTCAAAAATTTGACTACTAAATCTTGTGAAAAACCGGCCACTTGAATCAAGATGCTGACTGCTTGTCGCAATATCCAGTTAATCTACCAGATGGCGAGTTCTCTACGATCACCCTTGCTATCCGCTACAACAATCTTTCTCTATCCGCTTTTCCCGACATTGTAATCGAGCACCGATAGTATACCTTTTTGGATGGTACTATCCGAAGGCTAACATCGGTGACGCCTTACCCTTTCATTCGAATGTTTGAGTTACATGATGGTGTATAGTACCATTGCGCTATGCGTCCTGATGGCTTCGAAAGAATACTTGTCGTTCCCCTCCAACTGCGTCAGAATGTTCTTGCCCAGCTCCAGTATGCACCAATAGCAAAACATGTCAGCTTTTCATGGACATACGCACAGTTCGATGGCGCTTTGAATGGCCTGGCATGTACCGCGATGTCTGCCGATATGTTGCAGCATGTGACTATTGTCAACAATGATAAAACAAAAACAAATATTCCTTCTGTCCAGTCGCCTTCAGCAACTGGACATCCCACGAGACCCATTCTACCGTGTCGGCGTGGGTCTGTTTGGCCCTTTCTCTGCGTCAGCTGTGAGTAATCAGTGTATTTCAGTAGAAACCGATTATGCTACCTGATCCGCGAATTATTAAGACCTTCCGACCAGCTGTGCAAATGATGTTGCTGATTTTCTTTTGGAGGACGTGACCCTACACCATGGCGCCCCTTGGTAACTCCTTACCGACCGAAGTAGCCACTCCCTTTCTAAAGTAGTTGATGCCCTTCTCCACTCTTGCGCCGCTAAACACAAGCTTTCAATCGGTTACCATCTACAAATAAGTGATGTAAAAGAGTGGCCCAACCACACTCTTACCGACACGCTCTCCATGTATGTCTCTATCGATCACCGTGACTGGGACACTACGTTAGCGTTTGTTACATTCGCCTAGTATTCCTCTAGAGACGATCCCGCTGTGTTCGCTTCCTTTTTCTGGTGCTCGGCCATGACTATGCGCTAGCTTTCGACACGCTTCTACCAACCAGACAAAATGGCACGTCTCAGTATGCTAGAGATGCAATAATGAAGGTTTGAGTGGTACACAAAGTTGCTCGATGACGACGACTGGACTTACAAGTCAATCAGAAGAGCGTATCTGACACCCGCCATCGTGACGTCTACTTCACACTTGGCAATCTCGCTCTACTTTGGTCCCCAACACTCCACGTTGAACTTTCAGAGAAGGTGCTCCCGCGCTATTCAGGTCCCTACCACATCTTACGTCAAGTGACTGACATCACCTAGAAAATCAATTCTACGAACCCCGCCATGATTCACTCTCACACTGACATAGTACATGTTACGTGACTCAAGCCATACCACACGGGTACCTTCTTCTTAGCACCGGGTCGGTGCTCCTGCCGGCGGGAAAATCATGCAACGGACGAGTGAGAATGATGAAGAGGACAGGGAGGAAGGCGAGGTGGATAAAATCTGCTTGCCAGGTGGGCACCATTTTAACCACCACCAAGTTTATTCTGTGTGTCCGTCCAGTAAAGTTATTCTCCCCGTAACATCACCATGTAACTTTGTAAGCATCATTATCCCTTGGACGAACTCCTGTGCAGAACTTTCATAGTTCTTTTTAGCAATCTCCCTAGAACAACGACATTAGACTTTAAGTTCATTCTTCTCAATTATTTTTAGGTTCATGTCCCCAGGGCTTGTAGCACTTGGTCAGGGTGTTCGAAGTGCTCCTCCTCCGAGCGTGAGTACAATTGAATATCATCAATGAAAACCTTACAGACGATTCTCAATTGTGGCTTCGAAGCACTGTTCATCATCTTCTTAAACCAGGCTGGAGAATTTTACGAGCCAATCGGAATGGAATGGAATGAAAAAACTTTATTTCGGTCCTGCAGGACGCGCTTAGCGCGTAGCGGGCGTCTCCCACGTAGGGACCGACAGGGAGTACCTGGCGGCCGCTTCGTGGGCCTGCTGGACGGCCCATCGCTGGTCGGCGAGAAGTGAGCTCCTGAGGGACCTCTCCCACTTGCTTGAGGTAGAGTCGGGAGGAGTTGTTCTACACTTCCAGAGCATGTGTTCGAGTGTCGCTGTGTGTCCACATGATGGGCATGTGTCGCTGGGGTATGCATCGGGATAATAAACGTGAAGCGTGGCAAGGTTTGGGTACGTGTGTGTCTGTAATAGGCGTAGGGTTAACGCCTGCGGTCGGTTAAGTTTCGGATGTGGGGGTGGAAAAATGCGCACTTACCGACCGCACTGCCACAGGGCAACCTCATCTTGCTGGGTTGGATACCAATCGGGATGCACCAATTACGTACAATGAAATTACAAAGCACTTTTGCTTGGAAAGCCGATCGGAAGTCTATAGTTTTCAGGCAAAGAGTGTACTGCGAGTTGACAACCTCTTTGTTTCCTCTTGGAGAGACATCTTCTAGAAGTCTTTGCAAGGCTGAAGATAGAGAAAAAAACATTGGAGCTTCCGGTTCGAAAACCAATTTTGTCAATATGCGGCATTGGTAATTGGAACAGGTCATTTTGTGTTTGTCAGTCTGCAGTGGGTGCAAAGACGAAATGTTACCTCCTCTTTAGACATGATGGTTATTGGCGAAGCAAAACGAGACGTAGAAGGCCGTGTGACGCCGGCGTCAAATATTTTCTTTAGCTCTCGCTTCAAAGATAGCTTTTTTTTCTGAAGATGTTACACGCTTTCCGCTTCACTACTGAGATGTTTCGGAGCTCAACTTAAACTTGAAGGTTTGACGTTGCTTTTGACTATTTGTATATTCAAATTAACTCGGGATACATGCAAACAATGTCTTCTGCGGCCGCGAGCTTACTGGGACGATCGCCGACGACTGTGAAGAGGACCAGCTGATGGTTATTTGCGTGGTAGCTTTTCCATCCCAATAGAAACTCAAACGTAGTTCTTGCATAAATTGACGGGACAGCCGACACTCTTCTTTCTCCGTGAGTGACTAATGTTTTTACTATAGTTCTCTTTTGTTGACACGCATGAAGGATGTCTGCTCATTGATTTGTCACTAGTTTCTTTTTCACAGCTGTGCACAATGACAGGACAATATTTTTTTACTATAGTGTCTGGAATCACGCTCATGTTATTTACAATATTGTATGCCCCACTGTAAACGATAGCTTTCACGTCCTTTTCATTAGGTTGCATAGACATGTAGCCCCGTTTGGAGCCCTGAGAGAGAAAAATATTTTATTGTGTTTGAGACAATATATCCTCGATGTTACCTAAATAATGTATGCTTTTTTGTTCCTGTTGCGTTTCGCAGATGAGTGCGCTTCGCTGGGCTATCACAACATCCACGTGCTCGAATCGTTTCAGCCATGCTCACTTCTGTGGCCGCTGATTGAGGCTGCTGAAGCAACAGCTTGATAATGTGTAGTACATCTTCGGGCATTTGAGGTTTCGCAAGCTGAACATATTGTGCATGCATTGAGGAAGTCTCATTTTGATCGGAAAAACAAGTTATGAGTCGGACAAACCAGGATGTGCGGCATGCAGAAGCCTTCATTTTTCAAAAAAGTATTGGATAGCCTAGCCAGAAATGTATAATACATGGCCCTAACTTTAAAACCTGTTTTTAGAGAAAGTTTAGAGAAAGTTCTTCCTCCATTTCAGCAAAGTGTGTCCTGCGGTTGTTGGCGCTCGTAGCTCTTACCATGTCTGCACGACGCCTTCCAAGTGGAATGGCATGTTAGCTAATTTAAGAAGATCATGTTGCCAAAAATTTTGATCACACGAATATTTATAGAAGTCAAGCGAGCCCTGAACACTGAATGATAGTAAAACTCTGTGGAATCCTATCCATCTATCTATCTATCTATCTATCTATCTATCTATCTATCTATCTATCTATCTATCTATCTATCTATCTATCTATCTATCTATCTATCTATCTATCTATCTATCTATCTATCTATCTATCTATCTGTCTATCTGTCTGTCTGTCTGTCTGTCTGTCTATCTATCTATCTATCTATCTATCTATCTATCTATCTATCTATCTATCTATCTATCTATCTTACTATCTATCTATCTATCTATCTATCTATCTATCTATCTATCTATCTATCTATCTATCTATCTATCTATATATCTATCTATCTATCTATCTATCTATCTATCTATCTATCTATCTATCTATCTGTCTGTCTGTCTGTCTGTCTGCCTGTCTGTCTGTCTGTCTGTCTGTCTGTCTGTCTGTCTGTCTGTCTGTCTGTCTGTCTGTCTATCTATCTATCTATCTATCTATCTATCTATCTATCTATCTATCTATCTATCTATCTATCTATCTGTCTATCTATCTATCTATCTATCTATCTATCTATCTATCTGTCTATCTATCTATCTATCTATCTATCTATCTATCTATCTATCTATCTATCTATCTATCTATCTATCTATCTATCTATCTATCTATCTATCTAGCTGCTAGGGACGTTTACCTCTCTTGGCCGTTTGAAATATCGTTTTTCTACCAAAACTTGTATTGCGTAACATAACTGCATGACGAGCACAACTGACTAGACACAACATGAAAATCATGACATGAATACCATGAATGTTCAGATTTGCATATCATGGTGTTGCGGCTTCAGTGATTTCGGTCACATGACATGTAGTTAAAATGATTTAGTATGGCATGACCACATGGTGAGCATAAGTGACAGGCCCTCACGTGTAAATCGTGACATGCATGTAGTTCATGACTACACGCCATGTTCATGGTGCACTAGTGGTCGTTTCGTTAGCTTCACACAAACCAAATTCGGTATTACGTGATGTGAATGGATGACGGAGGTTAATAACTGGTACAAGCATAATATTCATTACATTCGCATCATGTAAGAACATCACTACATGCCACGCTCATGATGCTCTCGCGGCCGTTTTAATAGCTTCACATATAACAAGTTTGGTATTACGTACGTGATGTGAATTGATGACGAAAGTGTATGACTGGTGCAAACATGATAATCATGACATGCGTTTTATGTAAGAAGAATACTACATGCCACGCTAATGATGCCATCGCGGTTGTTTCGCCAAGCTTCACACATATGAAGTCTGGTATTACGTGACGTGAATGGATGGTCAAGGTATACGACTGGCGCAATCGTGATAATCGTTGCATGCGTGTGATGTGAAACACGACTACATGCTACCCTCACAGACCACTCGCGGCCATTTCGCTCGCATCTCATGTACCAAATTTGGTGTTACGTGACGTACATGAATGATGAAGATATGTGACAAGTGCAAACATGACAATACTGACATGCCTGTCATGTATGAACATGACAACGAGCCATGCTCATGATGCACTCGAGGCCATTTCGCTTGCTTCACATGAAACAATTTTCGTATTAGGTGACGCGAACAGACGACGATTGTAAGTGACACATTTAAACACGATAACCATGACATCTATGTTGTGCAATACAAGACTACATGCTACCTTCACAACGCGCTACTGGTCGTTTCGCTAGCTTCACATATGCGAAATCTGGTATTACATGACGTGAATGGACGACGAGCCCATTTTCCCGGCACAAGCTTATTAATTATGATATAAAAGCTTTGTACGACATAATTTACTTCTACCTCGTGGCGTTGTGCTTATTTTAAGGTGAAAATTCAACCTTACTCATTCGTGCCTCGCATATCATTGATTTTCAATATACGTGGGATCTAACAATTTTTGACTAATTAGATACGCAAGGCCGTGGAGGGTACTTACACTCTTGGACGCTTCTACAACTGGTATTGTTGCAACTACATAATGGCGCGTTTGAAAGGCAGCAGTAAGCGTGACGCACTTAAGCACACATGATGCATTACGATAGTGTTGTTCGACAAAGCTTAATTTATGCGTACTCCAAAATGAGCAGCGTTTATTGTTTTCATCAACGATCACTTCTGCAGACTGTACATATTCTAGTAGTCATTAAATAAGAACTATCGGTGCTTTATGCACAAAGTTCACGCTCATGAGACTATAAGAAATCGCAGCAATGGGTGTGGTGCAAGTGTGCTGCTTATTTTGTGACAGTCTCGATCGATAGGTTGCTGTAAAAGACAAAGGCTTAAGACACCCAGGGCAGCTATAGAGGTGCGGATTGATGTCAATTTAATAAGCTGGTGTCCTTAAGTAAGATTCTTTTCATGTAACTTCGCGTTCTGAAGGTGCAATTTCATTGAGCTTTGGTAGTGCGAAACGTTCTCGTTCTCACACGTGGCGTAAGTTACCGTTGACTTAGAGATTTTCTTTTCGTGCTTAAAAGGCGCGCATTTGGTGACCGCGTTACGATGCAGCGGTAAGCTCACCATTTTTTTTTCACTGAAGTGCAGCGTACGAATATAGGCCAAAAATAACGTCGATACAATTCAGGTAGAATCTTTCGTCTCACCTAAAACACCTTTTGTATTCAACGCTTGTCTTCAGTTCGGCACTTGATCGTACCAAACACTTCGGAAGCAAGCCTTCCTCGGAGCTCCCCATAATGCCTGTAACTTTTTCTGCGACTCAGCTGCTTGCCTTCATTGTAGCGCTGAGCTACTGCCCACTTTTTGTTCACCATGGCAGTGTTTTTTGTGCTCTTTGCATGCAGAAGCCCTTGATGCGCAAGAACTTGGACATGCAATTTTTGTGCCAAAATGGATCTCACTTTCAACGAAAGTTGTATATAGAAGGTCTGGTGAAGGTGCTGTACTGGTGTCTGAAGTGGAACGAATACCACACAGTGATCTCATTGGCGTGTCTTCACCAGAAACAGATCGTGGTTGCCGTGTCAGATGAGAAGTGGCATCATATGACTCTTGGAGTTTCTCAGCTAAGCAAGGACTGCAATCCTTTAGTTACGAGGATCAGCATCGAAGGCGAACATGCAGCCCAACGGTCGCTCCGAATGTTGCTTGCACAAATGCCTGGCTCTCTGCCGCTTGCCAATCAAAAGGACCGACAGCAGGTAAAGGAAAACGTTGATGACAGACACTGGACGCACTGGAGACTGTGGACTCTGTTTTCGGGCCAAATGGCATCAGTGGGCTGCATTGCTCTTTAGGATAAAAGCGCCTTTCAAGAGTGCACGTCAACCTACAACAATACTTTGGCGCAAGCACTGTCTGCGCTCAACAGTACTCTTCCCATGACACCGGTTAGACCTGGAATGTTCACGTCAGCTCCTAAAACAGTGAAATTGATATCCTGTACCATTCAATTGGGCTTAAACCCGACCGGTACCAGCACTTCCACTTTGCCGTTAACCGATTTGGACAAGCCGTCTACTGCGTGAAGAAAAGGCGGAAGCACCAGGCTGCTTTCTTGCACGGTGTGTTTCCGTGGCTGTTTCGGCTGGCTCAGTGTATGATTGCTTCTGCGAGCTGTTTTGTGGTGTTCAACATCCAACGAGGGAGACCACCCCAGAAGGGACTGGGTGAAGTGCTGTTCGCGCTCATGGCCACTACGCTCTCACTCACACCTCCAAATCGCACTGAGCATGCCTGAAGCAGGAGTGGCCGTGTAATCAGGGCCTGCTGAATGCTGGCATGCTTTTCTCCACTGCCTCCACTAAGAGTTTCTTAACCGCTAGCCTTATGGCTAAACAGACGTGGGAAGCTGATGACAGCTTAGACAAGATGCTGCCCAAGCTGCAGTACGGTCGGCTGCTCCCTTGCGCTGCAAATACCTCATTCTTGAATGTCCTACTTGTGAGAGTCGATGGAAGAGGTGGCGACGTCATAGATTTCATGGCGATGGCCACACGGAGATGGGGTCACAAGCAAGCCGATATTTCAGGAAGCAGAGAGGCTTGCCTCAAACGTGCCAGTCGAGGCACACACGTATTTCTCACAGAAAGTGTGGAGTTATGCAACAAGGCAAGCTTTGTGAATTCACTTGCAGTAGAAAAGAGGCTGGTACTGAGCCTTATCGGTGGGTTCTCTATTAGAAAGAACCACCCACTTCGCACAGCAATTCGTACAGTGGTGAACAGAATCTTTGAAACGGGGTGGAATGAACACATTGAGAGAATAACGCAATGGAATATCATTAAGATCAGCAGTGTCAAGGAAGCATCGTTGCGCCTGCAAACATTAGTTGCCCTTTATTTATGTTTTTGCATTGTTCGCTCAGTTTGCTTGATTCTCGAGTGCGCTTGCTCACGAAGTAATAGTAGGCGTGTGGCTAAAATGTCCACCCGGAGTGTAATAGGGAAACATGGGGCCACTCATCTTTTCCCGCACAGAAGCTCAGAAATTGCATATTGTAAGTGGCTTTCCGGTTGACTTCAGAGGCCCCGGAGTATGAACACAGCGGAATTTCGTTATAGTAGGCGTACTTGCCCCTCAGTAGAATAAACCTGGCTTGTGAGACGTAAAATGAAAACGAAATAACACTGGGGTGTTTTATGACTGGTGCCGAAGTTGCCCTTCGATAATTTAGTAACTCTGTGGAGTAGTACATTTTTTGTGAAGCTGTGCATGTCGCCACTACGAGGTGGGGTTCTCGATTCTAGCTTCTTTTTACAGTGAGATTGAACATGCTCAGATACTTGCTTGGATGTAGTATCGATCTCCCGCATCGACCGTTGGTAAAACAACTCTCTTAGACGGATTTTTCCTCCCGTTGTCATCTAGTCAAGGCTAGTACTCTTATTGCTAGTTTGTTTCTGGCAACAGTATCATATGCGTAGTTGTTCGTAGCTGGCTTTACATCGAACTTGATTATGACTTGCATCTTCTGATGACTTCGTTCTCTTTGGTCAGAGTGGACAGAAAGTGATACCGCGAATAGGGGAAAAGAATGCTTATGCCCAATATATTTACAGACGCTAAACGCATCCCGCTATTCTTTTGAATGAAGAAAACCACAACGCAGTTTTATTATTTTCTCTGATGATAAGTAGCGTTGGAACAATGTGAAGCGCGTGGCGTTCACCGGGTGCGTTCTCCACGAGGAATAAAAGCCAACCACTGGCACGCGCATGCTCATGCCTGCGCCTCATAAACGACGAAGGAACAACTCGACGTCGGCGTCGGAGAGGCATACGTGACGAGGCGCGGTAGAGAAAGCGAGGCTCGATAATTTTGCCGACGTCACCATGCATACGATGGCGCCAACCAACCAGAGGCCATGATGCCTACGAATGCTGTGCCTAATGGCCGCCGCTTCGAAGGCACGCCCTAGTTACACTTCTAGTAAACTTGAGCCTAGTGCTGGGCGCAAACACGGAACTTACTCCAAACGTACCTGAATGGCCACCTAATCACCTACAATGAGAACGACAACGACACGACAAACGAATGCGAGTGCTACCACAGTGACGTGGTTTTGTGCGGAGTTTGACGGTGCCGCCAAAATCCGCCTATGCTGGCCGGCTCTCCTTCCACTAGTGCTGAGTGCAATCATCGGCCAAGTGAAAACATCGTACAAACTACTAGAGCGTGTGGGTGTTCCTGTGCTTTTATCTGCAATTTTTTCTGCTAAAACGAGCGTGAACATGCTTCGGAGGTTTGAAGCTTTGAACATGAGCCCTCGCCTACGGCGAAGTCCATTCAGAGCGATGTCGTCTGCACTCAGCCAAGCCCCTACCGCCGAGTTCGTATGAACTATGTCATGTGAGGAACATTGGTTGAAAAAAGTCGACGGTAGTTTCCGTCACAAAGTAGACACTATATACGACGCCTTGAACATCGCATAGTGCATACGGAGGAGTTTTCATCCTCTCTGTACTTGTTTGCAGCACCGGTATTCATCATCGCATAAAGTGAACCTCGCAACATTTTGGTGATGTGAAAACGTACGAACTTACGTAAGTGTGCTTGCGGATTGTACCACGCAGAAACATACGTTGGCAACTGTGCAGATCGTTTGCGGGTGTTGTCAAGCTAACAACAAGCGTGCGCTGATTGGCAGCAGTGTGATGTGATTTCGTGCCGGGTACTAGCGACGCTGACACATTCAGCTGTCAGTGATCTCATTTCAACTCATGTATAAGATAGAGATTTGAACATGCGTTGCAGTTGTGATCGAAAAAGAAATTTGCATGATTAAGTGCGGCGGATGTTACTTGCTATTTCACCTCTTATTCTTGTTCTGCTTTTTTGCCACAATCGGTAGCACATACGTTGTTTCGCAGCGCTCTTAGACACGTATACTTTCTAGTCCGTTGTGATACTCAAAGCTACGCAATTAATGACACGTATCTGTTGTTTAGCAGTTTACTATAGTATAACCCACGTTTTATTTACAACCGTGCGAATGAATAGCTACAAACCTTGAGAGTAAGAAGCACCTGAGTTGAAATCAGTGGCACGATGGCAGGATCGTAGGATAAGAAAAGCGTGTGAGCACATGCATGTACAGAATGAATGAAAGTGCACTGGTACTTTACTGCGCTTTGTTTAGAAGAAATGCAAACAGTGCTTCATCTAAATTTGAGACCATTCAGAACAGTGCATGTTTTCATTTGTTCCTCTAGACTGATATGAGATGAAGAAAAAAAATTAGATGGTTTTAAACATGAAGTCTTTCTAAGAATTTACAAAGGCTGTTCCATTTCTGTTCAATTTTTTGTATTGCATTATTTTTGACTATGCATTAACTTGAGCATACTTCAAATATGAATATTCAGTTTGCTTTGTTCAAAAACTTACCAAAAACTTCTATGCTGTGTTCTGGTGCAATCTTATAACTCACATCTATTGCATAATAAAAGTTAGGGCACGCTTTATTACGTTACATAGTATTTTCAATACTGACGACTTGTGAAAGCCTTCTATGCGGTGCTTCGCTTTAATTTTAAAACCAACATCTGTCACATCAAGAAGTTTCAGAGGCATTTTGTAGATGCTAAGGAATAATAAACGCCCACAAAGTCCAAAATCCTTCAACACAGCACTTATCTGCAATCGCAATCTAACTGGAGCCCTATTTAGTGCTCTTTAACGCATTCAAATAGAGTTATGAAACACTAGAATTATCTACTTGGTTTGGTTGTTTGCTTCGTGATAGCAGTCTGACTTTTTGGGGGCACTTGTTTGATAATATTGTTCTATTTCTCTGAGTTACTTACCTGACGGCACTCAGGAGGTAGCAATATATGTTTTCTGTTGGCACACCTCATCATCAGCCTGACTACGTCCACTGCAGGACAAAGGCCTCTCCCATGTTCCGCCAGTTAACGCGGTCCTGTGCTTGCTGCTGCCAATTTATACCCGCAAACTTCTTAATCTCATCTGCCCAGCTAACCTTCTGTCTCCCCCTAACTCGCTTCCCTTCTCTGGGAATCCAGTCAGTTACCCTTAATGACCAGCGGCTATCCTGTCTACGCGCTACATGCCTTGCCCATGTCCATTTCTTCTTCTTGATTTCAGCTATGATATCGTTAACCCCCGTTTGTTCCCTAATCCACTCTGTTCTCTTCTTGTCTTTTAAGATTACACCTACCATTTTTCTTTCCATTGCTCGCTGCGTCGTCCTCAATTTAAGCTGAACCCTCTTTGTAAGTCTCCAGGATTCTGCTCCGTAGCTAAGTACCGGCAAGATACAGCTGTTATATACCTTCCTCTTGAGGGATAGTGGCAATCTACCTGTCATAATTTGAGAGTGCTTGCCGAATGTGCTCCACCCCATTCTTATTCTTCTAGTTACTTCAATCTCGTGGTTTGGCTCTGCGGTCATTACCTGCCCTAAGTAGACATAGTCTTCTACAACTTCAAGTGCACTATTACCTATCCCAAAGTGCTGCTCCTTGCCGAGGTTGTTGTACATTACATTCGTTTTCTGCAGATTAATTTTAAGACCCACCTTTCTGCTCTCCTTGTCTAACTCCGTAATCATGAGTTGCAATTCGTCCCCCGAGTTACTCAGCAATGCAATGTCATCGGCAAAGCGCAGGTTACTAAGGTATTCACCATTGACTCTTATCCCTAACTGTTCCCATTCTAGGCTTCTGAAAACCTCCTCTAAGCACGCGGTAAGTAGCCTAAGGGAGATTGTGTCCCCCTGCCTTACACCCTTCTTGTTTGGTATTCTGTTGCTTTCTTTATGAAGCGCTATGGTAGCAGTTGATCCCCTGTAGATTTCTTCCAGAATGTTTATATATACTTCATCTACGCCCTGATTCTGCAGTGTTTGCATGACGGCTGATATTTCTACTGAATCAAACGCCTTCTCGTAATCTATGAAGGCTATGTATAGTGGTTGGTTATACTCTGAGCATTTCTCTATTACCTCATTGATAGTATGAATGTGGTCAATTGTTGAGTAGCCTGTTCGAAATTCTGCTTGTTCCTTTGGTTGATTGAATTCTAACGTTTTCTTTACTGTGTTAGCAATTACCTTTGTAAATAGCTTGTATACTACAGAGAGCAAGCTGATCGGCCTGTAATTCTTCAAGTCCTTGTCATGTTCTTTCTCATGTATTAAGATGATGTTAGCGTTCTTCCAAGACTCTGGTACTCTTCTCGTCAGGAGACACCTCGTAAACAGGGTGTCTAGTTTTTCTAACACAATCTGTCCTCCATCTTTCAGCAGATCTGATGTTACCTGATCCTCATCAGCAGCTTTGCCCCTTTGCATGCTCTCCAAAGCTTTTCTGACTTCTTCTATCATTACTGGTGGGGTGTAATCTGGGTTACTGCTAGTTCTTAGAGTATTAAGGTCGTAGTTGTCTCGGCTACTGTACAGATCTCTGTAAAACTCCTCCACTATTTTAACTATCCTATCCATATTGGTAGTTATTTTGCCTTCTTTGTCCCTTAGTGCATACATCCGACTTTTGCCTATCCCAAGTTTCCACTTCAATGCTTTGACACTTCCTCCGTTTTTCAGAGCGTGTTCACTTCTATTGGCACACCTATTGTGATATTACTGCCTAAATTCTTTGATCTTGTATTTGTGAACGCGACTTCTGCACTATCCGCGCATTAGGCTGCAGTACTTGAAAATAAATAAAAAAACAACCAAAAGCATTTCACACAGGCCTTTTTTGGAGTCTTATGACCGATATCTGTTGCCTCGTGAAGTGTAAGTTGTGGGTTGTTGCTTCAGAGAGTATTTAAGCTGCAGACTACGTTGAAAAGCCTTTCATAAAGGGTTCATTCGCAATCTTATGACTGATATATATGACTTCATGAATTGTTGGGTTCAGTTTGTCACTTTAGAGAATACTTTGACTACAGACAACGTCAAGAAGTCTTCCATACAAGATAAGGTTGCGGTCCTATGACCAATTTCTGCCGCGTAATGAAGTGTAAAGCACAGTTGTTTGCGTTGGAGCGTATTTTACCTACAAAAATGCGGTCTTGGTTCCTACATAATGACCAATTTCTATTGTATCATTAAGAGCTAAGTGTGGTTTGCTGCATTAGAGAATGTTTCTGCCGCAGACATCATACGAGAGCCTTCTACTTAGGGCTAAAATGTAGCCTGATGACCTAAATCTGTCACATCAGGTAGTTTCAGGCATTAGTGTAAATGTGCTGAGTGTACCAGCATATTCACAATAATATTAAGAAGTTTGGTAGTGTAGGTCTAGAAACCTGGTGATTAATAAATATGATTAGGAGAGCAGTCACCCCCTTGATCACTTAATAGGGGGGTGCGCAATGTCAACTTCATAGACTAACATAGTTGAAAGGGGGCTATAGGGCAGCCCATACATTGAAATAATACGGATGTGGCGGCGCTAAAGGAACCTTCCCCTCCACTTTAAAAGGTGGGGAAGGCTCGTTGAGTGCCCTCACTTCCGTTGAGTGCCCCCACAGACCTGCGCACGCCTATGATAGACGTGCAGTATCCTGGGCGCGTAGTTTTGTTCGTGAGAGTGGCGCATGCTATAATGTTGATTTACGGTGCATACCGCATTAGTTACTTTGGTCACTGCGATGTCACGTAATTCTAAAATAATGAAGAATGTGGCGAAGGAGGCACAATCAATATTTTAACATGCTATCTTATCTTTGAAAATGTACGAACCCGCTCCAGTTGAGAATGCGTCGTTCTGTGCTGAACTTAGGCTGTCTTGAGCCAAAATAGAAGCAACACTGTGCATCAGTCTCGGATGCATGCCAGTAGTTGCGCGCCCTTTTCCTCCACAGGGGCAACTAGACGCTTCTGACGCGCAGGCGCATGCGTACGCGTGTGAGTGGTTGGCACATTACAGTTGTATTTTCTCCAGTTTTTGTGAAGCAACAACTGCTGCTAACAAAGCAGGGGAGGTGGGGGGACATCGGTACTGTTCCATACGTCAACAAAACCACCTACTAAGTGGACATATTCATAGCCGCGCAAAATTAGGGTCATTGTGTAGCGTTTGCTTCATGCGTATTCCGCAGGAATTGCAGTTGCATTAGCTGAAGTTTCTGTGACGCAACAACTGGTGCCGACCAAGCAGGAAGCGACTTCAGTACTCTTTCAAACGTGAACGAGACCACATAGTAACGCCTTCGTAGCTGCACGTAAATAGGGTCGCTGTTGCATATGAACAGCGCGATAGAGAACAAGGATCACAAGCAAGCTTGGATGCCATACTTATTCTCTAATGAGCTGTATCATGAATCACCAACTTACCCGCTCGTCAAATTTTATTTTTAAGGCAGATGCCGAGCACGGTCTCTTTGCAATGCATTTATTTTCTAGCTTTCTGTAAATCAGCGCAGTGCATGGCTGTATCTTTCTAGACTCGTCACAACTTTCTAGTGGATAAAGTGCTACCTCATCATTACTAGCAATGGACCCTTATTCCGGCCGCGGTACCGAAAACTGCGATTTAAAAATGTTCTAATGCGATAACAAAAAAAGGTGAAACAACGACACATTACTACGCACGCCAATCAGCCGAAACCAGCTTAGTTTTCTTTGATAATAAGCTACACGTGTTCACACATTTTGGGTCATGTGTTCCCAAATAAATTGGAAAGTATTGACGCAAGACCTAGTTTTGTCTTTAGGGAAGATCTTGTTTTCCCATTCATGAAAGCAGCCAGCATTTTAATTAACGATAGTGGGTTCCATGGCGGCTTGTGTAAGTTTTCGTATGTGGTTTTAAGTGCGCGTGTATGTGCTCGAAGACAAAATTTGTAGATTTCTGGAGAAAGCTTCGTTTCTTCAACCCAGCACTCGCTACACCACTGCTACACGAAAACAGTGGTAGTACTGTACAGGTTGCATTTGCGTGACATCAACGTGCGCCTCTTTGTCGCACAATTAGAAGCTTCACTATTCTAAAAATGACCAGGTCAGGATGAAAATGGCAGTAAAACAAAATGGTGACTGCAATACCGTCAGTAGATACTCTATATGAAAAAAAAACGCTGGATAGATGGCGCACTAAAAAAATGCACCTTGCAGAAAGTTATGGCATAACTCAGTCGATGGCTCAAAGGACCTATTGCAGTGCACCATTGCGAGTGCTCAAACGTCTGCCATTCCCGTGATAGATTTAGGCACGAACAGCTCAAGCAGTCATTGTTGCCGTAATCGTGGTTCTCTTCATCACTGTATATTGTCGCATGGCTTCACGTGGGAGAACGACACGGGAAAGAGAACAAAGAAGTTTCAATAGGGCCGCTTCTTGGGTGAAGCTGGGCACCTCGACAATGAAGAAAACAATCGGTGTCAAGAAGATGTTCCGTCAGAATTGCATTTGATAGCCTGCATCGCTCCCTGCTCAGATATACTCTTTTTTCGATTTTCGGCTTTTCTTTCTATATTTTTTTTCAGCCCAAAATTACGTTTTGTTTGAAAAACCATTAGCCTTTTAGTTAAGATCCTGCCGCCCGGTTCTTGGCCGATCCCCCTTTGTGGGTGTGCGCCAGAGTGTCAAGGATCATCATCATCATCGTCATCATCATCATCATCAACAATCGTCAGCTCTTAGTCACCACCCCCTGAGGGGCCCAGCGGATTAACTAGTGAAATGAGGCTTGGTAATATCATTCATAAACGACGCAGTGCTCCATTGTCTCTAATCAGTTCGCCAACGTTGAAACCTAAAAATGGTGCCACTGATAGCAACAACGAGCAGGTCGTTTTGCGTTCTGCTGTTGAGTCAACTATATTAAGTCCATCATAGTGCCTGTAAAAGTTCTCCGGTATAATATTCGTTCTGTATCTTCCGCTTATACAGATCTCATTTATCTCATACAGTAAACAAATCCTAATATAATTTTAATTCAAGAGTCTTGGCTTTGAGTAAACCAAACATTTACTCTGAATAATTTTCGATCTTTTAGACTGGATCGGTCAAGTAGGGGAGGTGGATTATTGGGCCTAATATCTTCAAAAATGTATCATCACGTTGCTGTCTCTTTTGAACGTATTTGTCCGGATTGTGTATTGCTAGGAATAGATTGTTTGTTACCTGATTCCAACAGGATTACAGTGGTAATAGCGTACTTTATAAATGGAGTGAGACGCACATATCACCTAGATTGTGTCATCAAGAATTCTTCTCCAAAATCAATTTTATTGGCAGAGAATTTTAACTCTCATCACACTTCTTGGGGGTTTAAAACAGATGACTGTGGCAAACGATTGTGGAATTGGTTGCAGGATAATAATTTTTGTTGTCATAGGTCAGGACAAGTTACCTTTCTACGCGGGATGAGCTCATCTACATTAGACCTGACATTTTGTGGGGCCAATCTCTATTTCATCGTGGGAAACGTTTGATAATGGGACGAGAAGTGATCATGTAATGATTACCTATTAAATATTGCTACCACACCTCACCTCTGGTATCCGGCAATAACGGTTCATCCCCTATAAAATTTATAAAACTGTTTTAAATTCTGCGCTTTCGTCAATGAGAAAACGTGTCGGACAGCAACGAGCTGCTTCAGTGGTAGCGTGTCTAAGTGACTCTGTTCAGCCAGCAGAGTTTTCTGTCAAGTATAGCAGCACACCGGCAAATTCGGCTTGGTGGAATGAAGATTGTAAGCTTGCGTATAGACGACGTAAAGCTGCTTGGAAACATTTACGCCACAACCATACTCCGAAAAATTGGGTTAACTATAAATTCCACGCAGCACTGTTTAAGCGTAGAGTTGCTATAGCTAAAGATAAACACAAATATAATTTACATTCGCGATTAACGAAACCTGAAAAAAGATCGGCCCTGTGCAAGTTTCTATGGAACAAAAAATCGACACAGGTACCAGCATATTCGCATTCAGTAGTGCTCTCTCCTGAAGAGGCAACCGATTTCTTGTAGGGCATCGCGAAAGGACTTGAAGCGTGTTTCATTCCGTCATGCTTGAGACCTATGACTTTCAAAAGCTCAACTTTGGGATTTCGAGAAATTGCTATGGCGGAACTGGCAGATGTCATACTAGCTGTAAATCAAGCTCCTCCCGGTCCAGTTCAGATTCCAAACTCAATGAATAAATTGATATTTATTTCCCATCCCGATGAGCGTTTGACTATTGTTAACTGCTCCTTACAGCACATATGGATTCCAAGCGCATGGAAAATTGCTAAAGTTGTGTTGCTGCGAAAAAATCAAAGCCTCGGATATGTCGTGGATTATATTCGCCGAATTTCTTTATTTATAACTTAGTTAAAATTATTCAAAAAATTCTTCATGGCAGGCTCATTTAATTCATCACTCGTCAAGGCACCCTTTCGCCAAGGCAAGTGGGACTTAGACAGGGGTGCTATATATAGTCAGCTCATGTTGACTTGGAAAGCCTAATTCAACTTGCAAAAGTATCTGGTGAGCTTTCTGTATTAGTCACGTTAGAGATTGCAAAAGCCTACGATAGTGTACAACACTATCGATTTCACTATCGTAACACAATGATTTCAAGATTAGTGGATTGTGTTGTGCCCAAGTACATTATATTTTGAATTCAGGAGTTCGTCTTTGAGAGACGATTCTTTTGTTGCCATGAGCGGAGGAGAAATCGACAAAGCCAACCTCTTGGCCGCACTTCGGAATAAGTCTCGGCTGTTACAGAGCTTCCTTCAATGCTTTGGTAGCATTGTACATTGTTTTCTTGGGATGTAAAAGGTGCTGTTTTCTTTGAAATTCGTATGGTGCTGATATTTGCAAGCATGCTCTCGACACTCTCACTACCTTAGTCCCATGGCATCACAAAACAACATGGCCGACAGAAAATCATGTTTTGTTCTACATATACCGCAGCGTGTATTGTAAGCGGTTCGCGTGGACGGCACTTTCTTTTTAACACGAAAGTGTTTCATGCCGTGGTCCACCAAAACTTCAGTGACGCATATCTTCCCACAGAAATGAAGTCTGAAAATATGAACGATCGGACAAGACAAAAAGTTGCGGTCACGGGAGTTCAACCAACGCCCTTTCGGTTCAAAACATGCGCCTGGCACGCTACCTACCGCGCCGTACACGCGTACTCAAAAAGCTTTGCAAACGTGTCTTTTATATCTACTGCTGTCCTTCCACAGGGCTCATTGAAAAGTAAGGTAATAATTCGGGACCATGACATCCACTTTTGTTTCTTGAATGCGTCATTTCTACACGTCAGTGCAATTCAGGACGTTTCCAATGAGAAAAACGCAACTTTTTCGATGCATTATCACAGTGCCAGGTTGCGACAATATCCTAAGCGTCGCCTTCGCTCATAGCGCCAATCCAAACAAAAATATCTCTGCGTTACCTGGCTGTAACTTCGCGTTCTCTCATTACGCTCGCCCCGTGAGAACTGGCGGCCGGAAAACACCATAAATACGACGCGTGCTGCGCTTCTCTCTACCAGTTTGCCAACGGCACAGAGCACATAGTTTCTGGAAACTCTATGTCATAGAGTTTCATACATTATTACTCATAGAGAAATCTGGCGCTAGTGTCTACGCGGGCTCTTTCAGTCGTGCTTGGACCCCCAAGGCCACTATGGGACGCAAAGACCTCGCTTGTGATAGTTACTGTTCTTGGGATTCATGACGCTTATTCTTGCATTTAAAACAAATTAATATAAAGTAGTATCTTATTAAAACTTGCTTCCTTTTGTGCGAATACTTTTTCAACATAAAATCACATATTCACGGAGTACATGCTCATGAGAGGGCGAAGCGTCCATCCGTCCGTCTGTGCATTCATCCGTGCGTCCGTCCATCTGTGCGTCCATCCGTGCGTCTGTCTCTGCGTTTATCCGCACGTCCGTTTCTGCGTGCGTCCATGCGACTGTCTATCCGTGCATGCGTCCATCCGTACATCCGTCTGTATCCCCATCCGTCAATTCGTCGGTCCATCTATTGAACACTCCAAGTTCACCATCTCGCATCTTTTCATCATATATTCAGCATGTAGAAGGACCGCCATCGAGCGGACATTCCAAGGACTCAATGAGAGGTGGCACTCACGCAGAGCCAGGCTGAACCTGTGGTGTGCTGCCTTGCACGTGATCGCCATTCCCTGCTGAGCAGTAACAAGCTGATCAGTTTGAGGTCACCCGACTTTTTTTTTACCATGGTGCTCAAATCAACAAGCGAGAGCACATTTTAAGTAGTACCATAAAGGTTTCAATCAATCAATTGATCAATCAATAACGCACTTTCTTACGGCCTGCGCTTCACGTCTACTTCGAACCTTTCACCGCCTCTAGTGTATGGCTATATACCAGTTCACCATATTCATGACACTGTGGTCAAACCTCTGCTAAACCTTGCTAAAACCAATAACGTTACACCCAGCAAGTTTAGCGTGGCGACCCTTTGGGGTCAGATATTGCTCAAAGTGCATCCTTTTCATACTATTTTTTAGTAAGCATCAAATTCAAGGCAAATTTTATTGAAAATTAAGTCCGGAATACTTCTCTCTGTAGGTCGTTTCATCAGAAACAAGTGCCCTTTTATTTATTAATAATGTTCGCGGTTTTCCTCTTCAATTGAAAAAGGTGCGTGCGTGCCGCGCCTCTAGTCCGGCCGTGGAGGTGGCTACCTACTACTACGACGACCCATGGCATCGTGGTTGCACGACCCACGGCACAGGGAGTTTCACCCCGAAAACATTCCCGCGATCATAAGGTAGAAGTGAAACTTGGACAAATTTAACCTCCAGGGCATAGCGTTGCTCCGTCTTCGCGTTCCATGTTTGGCATTTATATATAATGAATTATTTTTTACAACATTTAAAAATAAACATTCTTGTTATCCCTCCAAAGTGCGCACAACTCATTTATTTGAGTAACAGTACAGCATTAAGGGAGAAACACTTGACGGATTATCCTGCTGCGGTGGTCTCGTGGCTAAGGTACTAGGCTGCTTACCTGCCGGTCACGGGATCGAATCCCAGTTGCAGCAGCTGCATTTTTGATAAAGGCGAAAACGCGGTAGGCCAGTTTGCTCAAATTAAGGTGGTGGTTGAAAAGCCCCAAGTGGTTCAAATTGTCGGAGTCCTCCACCACGGCTTCTCTCATGATCATATGGTGGTTTTGAAACAATAAATTCTACATATGAATCAATGTCAACACTGTACGTGTAGTCTGCTGCAGTGCCAGGTGCGTCTGACGAAGCGATCTGCCTTGAACGCAGCTCCCGTTTCGTTGTAAGTCGAGTCAGAGGAGTATGATAGTGCGTCTATTAAGCTTCGCCGTCATTTTGCAGTCAATTCAAATGAGTTTAGGCAAGACGCGTTAACAAAAAAAACGTGAACTGACTGTAATATTCTCCATTGGCATAATGCGCAATAGGCTCCCAGCAATGCAGTTTACGAGATCTGATGGTAGCGCCAGAACACACAGCCTAGCGAGTAGGTGCAGCAAAACCGAGTCTTCCGATGCGTAGCCTAGCGAGTAGATGCAGCAAAACCGAACTTGCACGTGCATATACTTCTTTTGAAATTGTGAGCAAGGGGTAACGGCTGATTATGTAAGCGCCCGGGAAGCGTTTTTTGAAAACGTGCCAAAAAGGGCAGTGACACTTCAGCGTGTCGCTGTGTTCAGCGAGCGTTCTGTTTTTTTTTTTTAGTATCCCTGGCGGTCGGTACCAACAATGCTGAGGCAGCCCAAAGAGCTTCGTCACGCCCTCTGCTCCACTGTCGGGTGGCTATATCTATGCGCTGTGGTGAGTGGACGACGCTTCACCTTAATAGTGAAATACGTATTGTAATGTTCCAAAGCCTTATTTAATTTCAGACTGAGTTGTCTTCAGACTGTTTGAACAACAAAGGCGCTTCTTCAGTGCTTTGCAGCGCACTCCACTACCCACGCTTTGCCACCAACGAAACTAAAACTGTAAAAAAGAAATTATATACAGTTCCCTAGCTAACGAAATTCAATCCGAAGCCTGTGCTTCCCATAACTCTTATTGGGTACACAATGTCAGCACCAGATTTCTGTCTAGGTAATATTGCATGGAACTCTATTGGCGAGAACGCGCAATACTCTGAGATGCTGCGAGTAGTTGACCTTGGCTCCAGTACAGTGGGCCCTAAGTGATGGCTCTCCTGGCTGTCTCGCCGCTTCCTCTCATTACCCTATCGCCGTTAACTGATACAGCATCCACAGATATCTACGACCAGAAGGGCTTGTTTGATCGTTGATCAGCGATATTAGTCGTCAAAATGAAAATGTATCACTAAGTTTCCACGTCGATGCACTCCCGTTTAATAATTAGCCCTGAAACTTTAGGAGATAGTGGGCAAGCGTTCTATTATTAAAGTGCAGTACACATACAACAAGTTTTATAAAAACAAATTTTGCTTTCGTGTTATACCAATTACTGCGACGGAGAAATCAACCATGGTATTTGTAGCTCCTGGTTTGCCAGTTAAATGGCTTCCTTTCATCTTTTTTCCGCACGGTGGTCAGCTCAGACAACCACGTTTTTATTGTTTCCTGTTGAAAGACGTGAGCCTCGAGTGTCGTATTTTTAAATGGGCGATATTCTAAAGAACTTGGCAGCCTGACGAAGATGGCGCTTTTTTTTGCACTTCTAAGCACGTCCATGTGACACGACGTCTTCAAGGCGCGCTATAATGTCAAACTGAGATACTTTTATAGAGATTTGGGTATGTGCTGTTTCTGCTATGATGGTATAGTACAGAAAAGCACGATATACCAGTAGCTAACGCTAAGGACTATACAAATGAAGAGCTATTATTTCACTGAAAGTGGTCAGTAGACCCATACTGCGTGGTGGTCACCTCAGGTGACCACCTGAAACATTTTTAACTAAGATAGCCACTTTTTCGTTTCTTGTGAGAACAATTTTTTGCAAAGGGTTTCCCCAAAATAAAATTTTGTGCATGAAGACGTCAAGACACACGTGAACTTCTAATATAGATAATTTTACGCTTATCAGAATGTCGTCCGGTCCACCTCACAGACGGGAATTAACCACTCGTGGTACAAAGTGGTCGGAAGAGCTTTCGCCTGTTTTTTTTTTACACAGCCCTCCCGCATTTTCTTTCAGTATAAAAAGTATACCCTTGATGTGCTTACGAAAATTGGCGTTTTGTTGCGGTCAATGGTGATTCAAAAGTAAAAAATTGGCAGATCTAACGTACAGTCGGAATCAATGATATGCGAAGCCCGAATGAGGAAGGTTGATATGCCACTTTCAAATCACCACAACGTTACTAGCTAGAGGTGAATTATGCAGTAAACGACTTCCGTGTCATGATTATCATGTTCGGATGTGTCGTTTTCTTTCGTCATCTTTTCACGTCACGTGATGATAAATTTTGTATATGTGGAGCAAGCGAAGCGACCACGAGCACGCTATGAGTGTGGTATGTCATCATGTTTACATGACACGCGTCTGATGATTATCATCTTTGCACCAGTCATATACCTTCGTCATCCGTTGACGTCACGTAACACCAAATTTGGCACATGTGGAGCTAGCGAAACGGCCTCGAGTGCATCAGGAAGGGCCCAATATACTCTAACGTCACGTTCACAGCAACACTACGTTATCAAAACACAAGCACTCTATACTCTGACGCCAAGCGCGACCAGCGCGACCAGCATCCGTCAGCGCAGCCCGACAGCGACCGGGGCGAATTGCGACATGCTGCATATGGCACCAATGCGTTACCATGACAGCACTGCGTCTGCCTCTTTTCGAGACGTATGGACGCCGGACGCTCTGAAACGCGCATGCGTCACAGCAACGCAGCGCACGCTGCGAGTATATGGCAGGACAGGTGCCTGGCGTCCACCACGGCGGGGATGACATGGAAACGAAACCACCGCAAGAGCAAAGACCATGAAATGTAAATCATGACATTTATGACATAATTGTCATGATTTTAATGTTAAGACTAGTCAAATATGTTCGTCATATAATCATGGTATGCCATACTGCAATGAATGCAGTGACCTTTGTGAGCCCGGTAACTACAGCAGAATTGTCCCACGTGAAGCTCGAGGCCTGCCAAGGCATACGATCCTCCCCTCCTCGTCACTGCGAGATAGGGCGCGCGAAGGTGCGTCGATCCCCTTCTCCTACCGCGCAAAGTACGCGTAAGAAATCCGAACGGGCACCCCTGCGCGATGTGGCGACGTGCGCTCATTGCGCCACTTTTCTTGTAATGCCAAAAATACAGCAGCGGTTAGTGGTATATATAAATAGCTTGCCCTTTGAACGGTGAAAAACGTTCTCCGGAGTGGCCCGATTCCACTTCCGGTCGCGAAAGCGCGTGGACGTGCGTATCATGAGCTCCGTAGGAGTGGCATCGGCGGCTCAGCTTAGCCGCCGTTCCAGGATTGAAATGCCCCAGGATTATGCTGTTATTTTGCCCCCAATGCCGATTGGGTATGTGGTTCAGGACACTGTTTTTCTGCATGCGGATGTAAAAGGAAGACATTATCACGCGTAAGACTTTCGTGAACCACTTTTTAGACGTGTTCAGCCCACCGAGGTTCTTGCGCTCCGCGCTTATCAAATGAACCACGTGTGGGCAGTGACGTGCAGAAGCACCGAAGTAGTAAAGAAACTTTTAACTGATCCGCAATTGACAGTGAAAGGCCTCAAATGCATGCTAATTGAGCCAAGCCACCACAACGTCCGTCTGAAGCTGCATTGGTTGCTCTACCACGTAAGAGAAGAGGACGTACGAAATGAACTGACCCCCTACGGGACGGCGCTTGATGTAGGAATGGATAAGTGGCGAATTGACGGCTACACCCAGCAGAAGACCATGACGACAACCGTGACGCTCCGGCTAAAAGCTAACGCTACGCTGGACAATATACCTCACCAGTTACGAGTTGGAGGAGAGCTCACACTTGTTGTGGCAACCGGAAGAGCGCCGCGGTGTTTGCGCTGCCAGCAGATTGGCCACATTAGAAGGGACTGTCGAGTCCCGCGGTGTGACACTTGCAAGCGTTTTAGACACGCCCCTGGGAACTGAACGAAGACGTATGCAGCAGCTACACTGAACACCGGGATCCAAGCTCACTATGGACGAGGCTGAAGCAGGAGAATCGGTGAAATCAAAAACGGCTTGTGAAGGAAAAACACATAGTGCAGCAGGCATGACGCGATTGCAGAAAGAACCGCCAAGGTCTACTGACAGTGGGCGAGTGCAACCTGTCGCGGATGCATCGGCGAAATCACAGGTGACTTCTGCGGAAAAAAACATTCAGTACAGGAGGTGTGATGGATGTGAAAGAAGCAGGAAAAACAAGTGAACCTGCGTGTATGCAAGCGGCCGCCGAATCATTGACGAGCGCAATGGAGACTGATGTTTTAAACGATGCAACCGCGACAACAGATGAGAGCCAATCATCTACTCAAACTGTCCAGAAACCTGCCGAGGGTGGTGCCATGTAGTGGCACGACGCCGAGGAACCAGGTACGGGAGGGAAACGACCACGAGACGCAGCCTCAATAGAATCAATTGATATGAGCAATCAGGAACCGCCACCGACAGCAGCTCTCCTTCGGAGGCAACGACTGGTGGTCAAACATAATATAACAGAAGGGGAAAACAGGGCGAGAAAACTGGCCTCTTGACAACACATTATGTGTCGTCTTCTACCAAGAAGGTGCACCAGACGACTAAATAGGCGGAGTTATACTAATACGATATGGTGGGCAGCTACTTGTATTTTAAAAAATGAGCCCGAAACTCGGAAGAGCAATGCGTTTTGCCAGCTTAAATGTACATACGTGGATGAGCTTCAAGAAGGCGGCAGTACCAGTTGAGTAGGCTGTTTTCGGAGCATGACGTGGATGTGATTGCTGTGCAGGAAACTAAAATAGCGACAGAGAAAGATACCGATGATATGACGTTACCTTTTCGCTCAATGTATAACATCTGTGTATCCCATGTTGATGGCTTATCAGGAAGGTGTGCGCTCTTCATACGACGGTCAATAGGCCTTGTTGAAAGAAGTGTAGCAAGCAGCGATAAAGGACGCTACGTAGTGTGTGATTTTTCTTTCTTGAATTTCGAATGGGAATTTCGAAAAGCAGGATTTTTATCAGCTTAGCTACCGTTCCAGGATTGAAATGCCCCAGGAAAATGCTGTTATTTTGCCCCCTCTGCCCATAGGGTATGTGGTTCAGAACACTGTTTTTCTGCATGCGGATGTAAAAGGAAGACCTTATCACGCGGAAAACTTTCGCGAGCCACTTTTTCGACGTGTTCAGCCCACCGAGGTTCTTGCGCTCAGCGCTTATCAAATGAATCACGCGTGGGCAGTGCCATGCAGAAGCACTGAAGGTGTTGTAGCGACGAGAGAAGAGACGTGAGATGACGTCGAAGGCGGCCGATAGGGCCGTGCCGATCTCGCCACTCTATTCCAGGCCTGAAGCGGAGCCGCGGTGGCTGTCCACGTCCCAAACCGCCAGGCCAGAAGCTCGTTCTAATCCTCGCGCAGCTCGAGCTAGCATCAGCTGCGCGAGAGGCGCGGCGCAGTGATCAAGAAATGATGGCGATGATGATGGCACTACAGGGCTCCTTCCTAGCGCTTTGCGCGATTCGAAGGCATATGAAAAAAAAGAAAAAATTAGTGACAAAAGCTATATACATGAACGACAATCCATAAAGTGTTCATTTGGAAAGTCCAGGTTGTCAACGTTGAAGGGCCATCGGTAAGCAGCGGTCTCTGGCGGGCGACACTGGGAATGGCGCAGCGGACGAGGGTGGCCAGGTAGGCACGCTGTTGGAAGGAGCGGGCGAGGGTCGTGATGAAGGGACACCCTTGTCGACAGCGAGCACCAACAAGGTGAAAAATGGCCAAGGGCCGAGAACACACACGGGCCGCCCCGGCGCGGCCGATTGTCGCGCGCACTCGGACACTGATGCTCAAAAAATGAACTGCAGCATGAGCGCAGCACGGCCAGTCCAGAGGGTCCAGCGTTACCTCCAAGTTGGAGCTGGTGGGAACGACGACAGGGAGTGCGGTCCACCCTGGCAGTGCGCCCACCGGGCCGGTACCGTCGCTTCCGGTGGCACATCACTGGCCGCGGCCGCCGCCTGGTCGGCCGAGCAGGGTGCAGATAAGTCTGAAACGGTGCGCGCAGGACCGACGAAGTGCGACATGGTTTACAGTGACAATGAGCCGGCCCAGAGGGCACTGACAGACCGCTTTCCCCGACCTCTGACGACGTGCGACGCGTAGGCGTATGCCGATGAGTCGTCGCGCTGTTCGAGCCAAACCCGACGTCCGGTGATGCGAGACCGAGTGGCAGGCATGCGGCGTCACAGCCGTCATGGGCCGTCGACGGCGCCGAAATGCTCAAGCACGCGCACGCAGTGGCAGGCGGATGGCCCAACTGTGCATCCGTTGGGGCACGCACGGTGTGCTGCACCCGCGGTGAGCCAGGCGTGCGGCCCTCGGGACCCCCTGACATCGCCACAGCATCACGCACGTCCAGCCGTGCATGCCCAGGGGCCCGAACCCCCGCAGGACACATCGAGGATGATGTCAATAGGCGCCGGCAGTCCACGAGGCCTTGAGCAGCAGGCACCGGTGTGCAGGGGAAACTGATGGCGTGGAGTGTCACAGCGGGCTCTGGGTCCACAGTGCGAGTGGTGCCGCGGGCCTCCACAGGCGCCGGGACCGGCGCGGAGTCTGCAGGAAGGTCAGCTGGCCCAGCCGAGGTCGTCATGGAGTCTGGTGGGGCCACGGTGTCACGTGTCGTCGCTTTTGTGGAAAACGTGCAGGTGGCAGGTACTTGTGATGAAGCTCCGCACGGGGGCTCTGAGGGAATGTACCTCTCGGAGGGAAGGTCAGTCGCAGTGGGGGAGTCTTCTACCTCGCGGTCGTGATCAGGTGCAGGAGTGGATGTTTCTGCGACCGGATCAGGTGAAGTAGTCGAAGCCGGGGTACCGAGGTAGCGGTCAATGGAGGGCAGCGGACCGGTTCGTACCTTGCTCTGCGACGCCTGAGAAACCTGCCTGGTGCGGGTAAACGGAAGCGGACGGTATGTGTTGGCGTTGCGGGCGAGCACCGCAGTGCAGAGGGCATCGTAAGGCTGCGGGCTGGTGCTTGAAGTGGCAGCGAGATGGCGCAACTTTACCGGAAGGGCGTCTAGAAGAATGGCGTGCATCAGCAGCTGGTCCGTGATGCCATTCGACGCCAGAACGGCATCGAGCTGCATGAACCATACCTTGGGGTAGGTCGATTGGAACGGCGGCACTGCCGGGCAGAGTTGCGGGAACATGGCCGCGGGTCACTCAGTGAAGGGCGTGTTCTCCGGGTCACCAATGTAGCGACAAGAGAAGAAGAGACGTGACATGACGTCGAAGGCGGCCGATAGGGCCGTGCCGATCTCGCCACTTTATTCCAGGCCTGAAGCGGAGCCGCGGTGGCTGTCCACGTCCCAAACCGCCAGGCCAGAAGCTCGTTCTAATCCTCGCGCAGCTCGAGCTAGCATCAGCTGCGCGAGAGGCGCGGCGCAGTGATCAAGAAATGATGGCGATGATGATGGCACTACAGTGTAAAGAAACTTTTAGCTGATCCGCAATTCACAGTGAAAGGCCTCAAATGCATGATAATTCACCCAAGCCACCGCGACGACCGTCTGAAGCTGCATTGGTTGCTCTACCACGTACGAGAAGAGGACGTGCGAAATGCACTAACCCCCTGAGGGACGGTGCTTGACGTAGGAATAGATAAGTGGCGAATTGACGGCTACACCCAGCAGAATACCATGACGAGAACCGTGATGCTCCGGCTAAAGGCTAACGTTACGCTGGACGATATACCTCACCAGTTACGAGTTGGAGGAGAGCTCCCACTTATTGTGACAACCGAAAGAGCGCCGCGGTGTTGGCGCTGCCAGCAGATTGGCCACATTAGGAAGGACTGTCGAGTCCCACGGTGTGACACTTGCAAGCGTTCTGGACACGCCCCTGGGAACTGCACGAAGACGAATGCAGCAGCTACACTGAGCACCGGGAGCATGGATAAATCCAAGCTCACTATGGACGAGGCCGAAGCCGAAGAATCGGTGAAATAAAAAATGGCTTGTGAAGGAAAAACACCTAGTGCAGCAGGCATGACACGATTGCAGAAACAACCGCCAAGGTCTACTGACAGTGGGGGAGTGCAACCTATCGCCGATGCATCGTCGAAATCACAGGGGACTTCTGCGGAAAAAAACATTCAGTACAGGAGGCGTGATGGATGTGAAAGAAGCAGGAAAAACAAGTGAACCTGCGTGTATGCAAGCGGCCGCCGAATCACTGACGAGCGCAATGGAGATTGATGTTTTAAACGATGCAACCGCTGCAAGAGATGAGAGCGAATCATCTACTCAAACTGTCCACAACCTGCCCAGGGTGGTGCCATGGAGTGGCACGACGCCAAGGAACCAGGTACGGGAAAGAAACGACCACGACACGCATCCTCAATAGAATCAAATGATATGAGCAATCAAGAACCGCCACCACAATCAGCTCTCCTTCGGAGGCAACAACTGGTGGTCAAACATAATATTGACGCAAGGTAGGCTGGCAACTATAGTAGCCAGCATCTGAAGAGGACAACGAAGTAGATCTGTGTGCGCGTGCTCTGGTGTTCGCGTTTCTGGCCCTTGGGTTGCGAAAGTAAACGCCCTATTTTGTACCTGCGTGCCTGTGTCTTTGTGACATTTTCTGGCGGAAGTGCTGGGCACGGTAGATGATACGGTCCCCTAAGAGCACCCTTGACGCAAGTCCATCGAGTAGCTCAGCCGAACTTACCCCTGTGCACGTACGTTCCAGCCGTCGTCTCCAGGGACTCGAGCCGCAGCACGGTTTGCTGCCTGAACGTCAGAGGGCTATGAATCAAACCCCGCCTAACGTCACCGCGCCAGCACCAGCGCACCTGGTTATCAACCAGCCCAAGACGCCGAAGACATTTCATGGAGCTGCTTTTGAAGATGCCGACGACTGGCTCGAGCATTTCAACCGGGTCGCCGTCATCAACGATTGGACACCAGAGCGTAAGCTACGCTATGTGTACTGCTTCCTGGAGGACTCCGCGAAAACGTGGTTTGAGAACCATGAAGCAGCGCTTACGTCATGGGAGGAGTTTCAACGGCAGTTCCTCAAGGCATTTTCCCGAGAGGCCAGGAAGGAGGCAGCGGAGCGTGCTACAGAGGCAAAGGTTCAAGGCCCTAACGAAAGGGTGACGACCTACGTAGAGGACATGGATCGGCTTTTCAAGCGTGCGGAGCCCTCCATGTCTGAATCCAAGAAAGTTCGCCACCTAATGCGTGGTGTTAAAGAAGAGATTTTTGCCGGCCTGATTCGAAACCCGCCTGCGACACTTGCGGAGTTCCATGAGGAAGCCACTGCCATGGAGAGGGCCCTTCAACAGCGTGCCAGACAGTATAACCGTGGTGTAAACCCAAGTGAGGTCACTTCTGTCACTCTCGGCAATGACATCAGCGCGTTGCGAGAGCTTATCAGAGCTCTCATTAAGGAAGAGCTACAAAAGATGCAGGTGACTGCTTCACCTGCAGAGCAGCTCTCCGTTGCGGAGATGGTACGCGCCGAGCTACGGCAAGCCGTTCACGCTCCCCAACCATCCGAGGCGCCACAACAGAGGCACTGCGTCGAGATGAGCTACGTGGAAGCAGTGCGACGTCGTCCATCGTGCAGTTCCACCAGCGTATGTTACCCCAATGAGCGACACGCTCAACAAATGGAGGTAGCCTTCCGCCCTCGCAGCTCACCGTTGATCGCCGAAGCAAGACCGAGAAAGAGTGACGTCTGGCGTACACCCGACCACAGGCCCCTTTGCTTCCACTGCGGGGAAGCCGGACACGTCTACCGGACATGTCCATACCGTCGTGTGGGTCTCCGTAGATTTTCGCCTAATGCCCCTCGTCCACGACCTGGCCAGCGACCACAGGAAATAGAGAGTTTCATCTCGAATCGTCGCAGTATTGAACATCGGTCACAAGAGCCTCGCTCGTCGTCGCCTGCTCGCTACAGGTCACCGAGCCCAGCCTATTCCCGCGGCGCTCCAAGACGCCGTTCACCCAGTCCTGCAAGTCGGGAAAACTGAGTTCAGCGACCTCCGGAGGTGAGGCCGCTGACGCTGACTCTACGGAAGATCCTCCACTACGACGACAGCGACAACAGCAAAAAGATGTACAGACGCAGTCAAACGGGATGCGAAGAGTGGTGACATCAAACATTGCGGTAACTGTGGACGACGAAGAAGTAATGGCGCTAATTGACACTGGAGCAGACACCTCTGTTATGAGCATGGGTCTTGCCTGCAGGCTGAAGAAGGTTTCCACCCAGTGGGCTGGGTCGCAGATACGTACGGCAGAGGGCCATCTTCTTACTCCGGTGGGGCGGTGCACAGCGCGAGTCAGTATTCACGGATTTACGTATCTCGGAGATTTTATAATACTGCCGAGTTGCTCGAGGGACCTAATTCTCGGACTGGACTTTCTGCGTGATAATGGAGCCGTGATTGATTTGCAACAGTCGCAAGTGACGTTTTCTACGGCACACGCTTTAGCGCGCAACCCTCACGGCAGTTACGTCAATGCTCTGAGAATGGTTGACGATGACGTCACGTTACCGCCGAAGAGTAGCGTGTTCACCTTGGTAGCCTGCGACGTTTACGACGAATTCAACGACTATGAAGGCATTGCTGAGGCAAATATTGCTGAGGCAAATAAGTAAAGAAAAAAGACAACACGCTACGCTTCTGCGTTGATTATCGACGGCTTAACAAAGTCACGAAACGCGACGTTTACCCCCTGCCACGGATTGATGTCGCCTTAGACCGTCTACGCCACGCCCAGTTCTTCACATCACTAGATCTCAAGTCAGGGTACTGGCAAATTGAAGTTGACGAAGGCGACCGTGAGAAAACCGCGTTCGTGACGCCTGACGGGCTGTACGAATTTAAAGTGCTGCCTTTCGGTCTCTGTTCCGCTCCCGCCACGTTCCAACGCATGATGGATACTGTACTAGCTGGACTAAAGTGGCAGACGTGTCTTGTATACTTGGATGATGTCGTTGTGTTTTAAACCACATTTGACGAGCATATTTCAAGGCTAAAAAGTGTCCTCACTGCAATAAGGAGAGCGAACCTTACCATCAAGCCCGAAAAGTGCAACTTCGGCTATCAGGAACTCAAGTTTCTCGGCCACGTGGTTAGCCCGGGGGGTGTTCGACCAGATCCGGAGAAGTTGGCTGCCGTTGCCGATTTCCCTCGTCCGGGAGACAAAAAGGCTGTTCAGCGATTCCTCGGACTCTGTGCGTACTACCGCCGTTTTGTCGAAGGATTTTCGAAAATTGCGGAACCTCTTACAAGACTGACACGGCCAGATGTACCTTTCGTATGGACGGAAGAACAACAACAAGCCTTCGTAGAGCTGCGCAATCGACTGCAGACAGCTCCAGTGCTGGCGCATTTCGACGACACTGCCGACATCGAGATCCACACAGACGCCAGCAACGTGGGAATCGGAGCCATTCTAGTTCAATGGCAGAACGGCGCAGAGCGTGTGATCGCTTACGCGAGCCGCAGTCTCACAAAAGCAGAGGCTAATTACTCTACCACCGAAAAAGAGTGCCTAGCAGTCGTTTGGGCCATTAGCAAGTTTCGACCCTACCTATACGGCCGGCCATTTCGAGCGGTCAGGGACCACAATTCGCTCTGTTGGCTTGCCAATCTACGGGATCCATCAGGCCGCCTCGCCCGCTGTAGCCTCCGCCTTCAAGAGTACGACATAACGGTGGTCTACCGATCAGGACATAAGCATACAGATGCTGACTGCCTGTCTCGTGCTCCTATTTCCCCGACGTCATCTGACACTGAACAAGATTTACCGTTTCTTGGCATCGTCGATATGGTGCGGATGGCTGAGCTTCAACGTGAGGACACTGAGCTACTTCCTGTCATCCAGCATCTTCAAGGAGAAGACGTTGTCGTCCCACGCCGACTCTCGCGTGGTTTGGCTACGTATTGCCTGCGGAACAATGTTCTCTACAAGAGAAATCTTGAGAGCAGCCAGGAAACTTTCCTCCTCGCCGTTCCAATGGCACTGCGTGAGGAAGTTTTGCACGCGTGCCACGACGATCCTTCGGCCGGTCACTTAGGCTTTGCTCGGACATTAGCGCGCATCCGACAGAAGTACTACTGGCCACAGCTGTATTCGTCCGTTCAGCGCTATGTCCGCACCTGCCGTGACTGTCAGAGGCGTAAAGTTCCACCCGCAAAGCCCGCCGGTTTCCTCCAACCTTTAGATCCACCTCGAGCACCATTTCAGCAAGTAGGAATGGATCTTCTTGGTCCCTTCCCTACGTCATCCTCAGAAAATAAGTGGATAATTGTCGCGACCGACTATCTGACTCGCTATGCAGAAACCAAAGCTGTGCCTAAGGGAACTGCAGTTGAAGTCGCCAGATTCTTTGTCCACGACATTGTTTTGCGCCATGGTGCACCTGCTGTTCTCATAACCGATCGCGGAGCAGCATTTACGGCAGAGTTATTGCAACAAGTCACCAAGCTGACGCACACCAACCACCGGAAAACAACAGCTTATCATCCCCAAACAAACGGTTTGACGGAGAGGTTAAACAAAACATTGGCCGACATGCTATCTATGTATGTTGACAAAGAGCACAAAACGTGGGATGAAATTTTGCCGTACGTCACGTTTGCCTATAACACCGCTGTGCAAGAGACCACAGACCTAACACCATTCGAGCTTGTTTATGGCCGTCGCGTCACAACACCGTTAGACGCTATGCTCCCTGTAGACCAGGACAACAGCGGAAATGATAGCGTTGACGACTTCGTTGAGAAAGCCGAGGGAGCCCGCCAGCTTGCACGGAACCGCATTCGCGCGCAGCAAGATATCGACGCTCGCCGTTACAACCAAGGCCGAAGGAGCGTCCACTATCAACCAGGTGACTATGTATGGGTGTGGACACCAGTTCGACATCGTGGGCTTTCGGAGAAGCTATTGCGGCGCTACTTTGGCCCTTACGAAGTTGTGCGCTGCCTCAGTGACGTGAATTACGAGGTAGTTCCCCAAAGCTCCGACACCAGTTTAAACCGAAGACGTCCACGTCCAGAAGTAGTCCATGTAGTACGGATGAAACCGTACCATGCCCGCGACTTATGAACACTTCGAACTTTTTCCTTATTATCCACAACAGCGTGGGCTTTTTTTTTTCATTGACGTGATCATTTTTTTTCTTTCATGGCCTCCTCTAGCATCTCAATCAATCGACCGGGACGGTCTCTCTTGAAAGGGGGGAATTGACGCAAGGTAGGCTGGCAACTATAGTAGCCAGCATCTGAAGAGGACAATGAAGTGAATCTGTGTGCGCGTGCTCTGGTGTTCGCGTTTCTGGCCCTTGGGTTGCGAAAGTAAACGCCCTATTTTGTACCTGCGTGCCTGTGTCTTTGTGACAATATAACAAAGGAGTGACGGAGCTGTCAAATTACACGGTAAGTCGTGACACGGCTGACTGGGGTCTCTTTTTATAGCAGCGCAGGAGGAATTCGGGTTATAGAATGTTCAACTATTCGATCAAGGGTTCCTACTCTGCGTAGCAGAACACGCTGGCCTATGCGCCGCCTCCGACGAGGACAAATAACTGCCGCATTTCCATAGCAAGGGAACGGTTGAGATTACCCATCTACTACTGCTGGTTTCTTTCTTCTCATGAAAGAGCCGTTTGTAAGAAAGTTCAAGAAGTAGAGAAAGAGCGCTTACAGCACAAAATGCGCCATAAAGATAAAAGAAATGTGAAGTGCCAAAATCTGCCTCGTCTTTTTTGACCACCCCAGAGCAATTTCAGGTGAGTAACCTGCTAAATTTGATGTTCCAACCAGTTTCGAAAATTCTGTGAGCCAGCATGATGAGCTCCGCACGCAGTGGGTAACCCCTCCTAATCGGAAAACCACCGATCAGGCTACGAATGGGCTGCTCTCCAATTACAACATTCTCCTCATACCTTGAAAACTGGCAAAAATCAATGCCCTCGGAAAAAAAACATGCGTGCCCCTCCTCGTCCTCTCAAGACACGCCTAAAAGCTGCCGTGTAGCCCTGGTTGGTGTTCTTGCCACGCCTTGCAGCTGATGCCATGACGTCAACGACATCGCTACTGTTACCAGGGGCCATGCAGAGCAACACGTGAAAGAAGGAGATCTTCTCAGCGCAGGGCACTAAGCGTCCTTGCTTTAGCTTGGGCAACATTTCTTCGAAGGTGTCATCAGCCTACCAAGTAGGTTTAGCCGTGAGGCTGGCTGTGAGAAGGCTCCTGGTGTAAGTGGCTAGGGAGAAGCAGGCGAGCATCAAGAAGGCTATTACCACTCGTCCGCTAGAACTGCGCGCATGGTCATAGTATACGAGCGACGTGAAGGACATCGTGGTTGCAGTGAGGGCGAGGACTACGGGGCCCAAGTCACTCATCGGACGTTTGCCTCGGCGCAGGTTCAGGAGAGCAAAGGATCCTACACACAAGAGAGTCGACAAGGCCAACAGAGAGGCCCATGGTAGAATGCTGAAAAAGAAGTCAGCGTGGTGCTTCCAGTTCTTTTGTACGTAGTAGACAGCTTTCCCGAACTTGTTGACGCTAAAGTCGAAATCTTTGTAGCGGTCTTCGGTAGGCCCCATTGCGATGACCACAATGTCGGCTTTATTCTTTCCGAAGGCTGCCGCAAAAGCTCCTCTTTGCACCAGCGTAATGTGAGAAGAGACATTCAGTTGATTAAGAGCCTGTGTAAAAGAGTTCCCGTCAATTGACTCACAAGAGTTTACAGCTCCTGTATGATTGTACTCAACGCAGCCTATTGTCACTTTTTTTCGCGACAGCTGAGTCCAGGACCTCGCTCCCCCTGAAAATGCTTGCGTGGAAAGGGGAGAGTCGTAGCTCGCTGTCATTTTGGATTCAGGGTGTTTAATAATGTTTAATACAAAGTTCATTTTTGTTTGATTCGTATTACTTCGGATGAATTCTTCCCATTCATTGTCGGCAGTTACAGACACTTGACGTGAGGGCAGATAGCCTCGTGCAAGCCGGTAGTTTCTTCTAAGATGCGTTTCCAGCGGTTGTTTGGTACCACTACCAGAATATCTTTTTCATAGAGACATGTCACTGCAAGACCGTCGACGTATTGGTTCCAGTTCATGCACCATGGAAGAACCTTGTGAGGTCGTGTGTAATGGAAGTGGAAACCCCTTAGGAAGATATAGTCTTGCTTCACAAAGCAAGTGAATATTGACATTTTCTGGCATCACGGGCTTCTGAGGATCCACGAGTTTCACTTTGTCTTGTCCGTGAACGAAGAACAAGCCATAAAATGCCACCAGCAAGACGATTCGACATGGTGAGATGACTGACACAAAAAATCTCACCTCTTGGTTATAAATGATTGTAGTCTCTTTTATCTAGACAGAGCATCAGCTGTAAGCGAGGTTGGTCTGGTAAATCAAGGATTTCCCTAGATAAATGTCTGCTGCGTTTAGTTATTCCAAGGGCGGCTGTTGAAAGATTACTCAAAGAGGCGCTGGTGGGACTGAGCGACAAACAAATTACACTCCTGAGGGTAAGAGAGATATCTGGGCGTACCGCTGCCCCACAGTGAAAGCTATATTATTCAAGGTGCAGCTTACGATATTCATGCCTTCAATCTGGTAGCCTGCTGAGTTACTGTGCGAAACTTAGGCTTTCAATTTTCTTTGAAGCGATATTTGCTTATCTACCAACAGTCTATTGGTCGAGGGCTGTGTAATGGCTGTGAAATCACAGGCACTACTGCTTCAATGGAGGCTCACTCTATTGTAGCAGGACCTGTACCTATAATTCCATGGGCGAATGATGTGCGTTGATAAGTGCTTTATGACACTTTCATAGCGACGAGTTGAAGTGAAATTCAATGTTTATTTTTATTAAAAGAATGACTTGTGCGACAGCAGAAATCACTGGACAGGTTTGAATGCGGCCATATCATCATCTTTTGTTTTTAATATTTTGTTGCCTTTGCCTCGAGGCTCGAAACGCAACATTGGCAATCGTGAGGTGCTCTTCTTGTCCAAATGTAAAGGCTTAATTGGGGGTTACGATGAAAATCACAGCGCTGTTGAAAGAAAATCTTGAACAATTTTGCTACGTGAGGTCGATCAATATAACAGGTGATCACACAGTATTAAAACTGCGTGTTTAAAATTCAACAACTAAAGTGAGCCTCATCGATTTGTGGAAGAAGCCGCCAATTCGTCTTGCTCAGCCATATAGCGCGAGTTTAAGGCATAAGCAAAGTTGCCATGTTAGTCTTGCAGCTTTTACACAATAAGGCAGCTTTGAGTTTCATAGATAAGAGTCTTTATAGGCAAGAAAACCTGACCTGCTAATCATATGTTGGTACCACTTTGGATGACCTGGTTCACAATGGTCCTTCAATATTCACAAGGATGTTACTCAAGGAAACATTTTGCAATAGCACACATATGTGATTATCAGTACACTTTTTTATTACCACGTACACCGCGGTGATGTAGAGACCTGGGCGCTCGACTGCTGACCCGAAGGTCGCAGGTTCGATCCCGGCGGCAGCGGTCGCATTTCGATGAAGGCGAATTGCTGGAGGCTCATGTGCAGTGCGATGAAACTGGACAATAAAGCACATCAGATCGTCAAATTTTTCGAAGCCCTCCACTATGGCGTCTCCCATATGGCATCTCTCAGAAAAGGCAGGAGTCGGAATTGCATCTTCAGTGTTAGATTGGTCTTTTTCATTTCGTTTACCTGATTTTACACCTATTTATCAAGCGGAATTATTTTCAGTTTTCTTAGAATTACAGAAATTGCTTCAATCTATAACAAATGCTGTCATTCTTACAGACTGCCTGTGTGCGTGTCCTTCACGGCGGCTAATATCTACAGTGCTTAAGAAGTGATTTACGCCCTTGCCCCGACACTTTTACGAGTCATTCGGTTGGTGTCGATACCATGGCTTAAAGGTTTGACGCTCAACGAATATGCAGATGAACTCGCAGTGGCCTCACATAATTGTTTCATGATTTCTATATTGCCGACGCTGGCATTCATCCCCGTGGCACGCTTTGAAAAAATTATCATATTCGATAATTTCGAAAAATCTCACTTGGCAACATCTGATTTTTTTCATCTGAAGTGCCACCCTTGGAAAAATCGAAGGTGCTCTTCTAGAATGGCGGAGATATCAATAACAAGACTACGATGCCGAGTCCCCCCCCCTCTCTCACTAAATTTTTATCAACACAGGTCTGGTCTGGCACAGTCTCCCCTATGGCTCCACTGCAACGAGAGTGAATCTCTGCATTATTTCTTCTTAACATACAGGTTATTTACGAACCAAAGAAAATGACTGTATGAAAGACCTCTCCGTAGGTTGGCTTTAAATTTATCCCTTCCGGTTGACCTTTCCCTCGGAGCAACGCAAAAAGGATTTATCCAGAGGAACGGTTGCGAGGCTGTGTTTGATTTTTTAAAGGAAACAAAATGAATAGAATGCTATGCTGAGGCATAAATTCACTTTATTTTCAACCATAACAGCTTGCTGGGTTTCTTTTTTATTGCCTTTTTTATTCTATTTCCAATTCATTGTTTATCAATTTGTTTTTTTGTTAAAACGTACCTATCTAAACATCCCGGCTGGTAACACATTAAATCTCAAAGATGAGGTACCGTCCGTTCTACGGCCTATCCCCCTTATTGGGTTGCGCCAGGACTCTGAGAAACAACAAACCAACCAACGCAATCACGTTGCATACGTCGTCCAGCTGGCGCAGTCGTCGACAAACCATGCCGAGGGAACCTGAGCCACTCACCTGGCTGCTCAGCCTGCGCAAGGCAACCATTGCCTGCACTCCGTTTGTTGTGATATATTCAATATTGCCGCAAGAAATTGCCATTGCTCCGTGCAATGCGGACGTCGGGAACGAAGAGAAACGCTAACGGCACGACTACGAGTGATGAAGCCAGACGCAACGCACGAGCAGGCCCTGCATGCGCACGTTACTCCACCGAACAGCCAACGCGCGTGAAGAAGAAGAACGAGGATGGTCGAGGCAGGGTATCACGATGACTACCGACCTTCGGATCTTCCTGATTGCTGTGCGTCGTTCACTTTGGGCACAAGTTCGCTCTTAATAAACTGTGTAAATAGAACATTTTTGTTGTGAGGCTGCTACATTTGTTACAATATGAGATTGCCACTTTGTATGTTTATTATATATAACTCCGATGTAACTTAAGAAATCCACTTGCTGGATGTCCTGCAGCTTGTAAGTAACAGATAGTCTCACCGTGTCGCTAACGGAAAGAACAAGAATAGCACACTTATTGGTATTAAGACTGAACGGTAGACCATCAAGCCAACTCTCTAGCACACTCAAGTACGACTGCAAAATACTGTGAAGATGTTTTGTTCGTAACCATAGCAAAAAAAAGCAATGTCATCCACATAAATATAAGCCTGCAGCTCTGATCGAATAGGAATAGTACACATCAAGGTGTTAAATAATGATGGTGAATATACTGACCTCTCAGACACTCCTCGCCTCTGTTTGTGCTTGCAGGAAGGAAAGTCATCTTCAATGCGGTGAAGTTTTTTTCTTTTAAAAATTCTGTCAGCTATGCTTCAATAGAACTAGGGAATCCGTGGTGCCATGATTTATTAACATAGATTGTGTTGACACTATTGTATGCTCTACATATATATAATATAACTAAAGTGACATACTGTTGTTTTTATGCTGAACATTGCGTAGCTTACTTTCGTGGTCTACGTGCGCATGCCATATTGAATATCCAGATCTAAAGCCAATTTGACTGGGGCTCAGCAGCTGTTGTTCATTAACAAATGTTATTGTATAACCACAAGAGGCTTTTTCAACAAGTGTCACTACATTTGTTGTTAATGTTATAGGTCTTATATTGTCGATATTAAAACTGGACCACTGCTTTTTAAGCAGTGATTTAACTTTAGCTATTGAGCTATTCATGCCTTCCTGATAGAGTAGTTTATTAGGCTTGAGTGATCACTGGGGCATTTCTGATTATTATTAGCATTGCGTTTGTGCACTTTAATAAACATCAGGTGCGGCTTCTGTGCAGTCGCGGTGCGCACGCGCTTAGAAACAACACTACGAAACCAGCGTCCTGGCTAGCTCAACATGAAGCACAAACCTACCTGCACTCTCACACTCTTCTCCTGTTTTTATTTTCCTTTTGTCTTATTTTCCTTGTGTCACAGGTCCCACTTTTCTACACGGCTGGTGGCCGATTTCCTGTGATGGGTTGCGCCATCCTTCCGGTAATCGTCATCATCATTACCAGGATGAACTCACCGACCAACCATGGTGACAAGCAAGCAACCAAACTTCAAGCCTGTTACGAACGTCATTTTCGATCTCGATGGCGTCGTTTTAGGTGAGTGGCATACTTATTAGGCACTTCAGCTTGCGTTTTCTTAACTCAGAACATCATTGATGTGCTGGATAAAATACTGTGCGTCAGCGAGTTATTTAATTCTTTTGTAGACTAGAAACATGTCAACGCAGCAACAAATATTACCTATTCCAAACTCCAGAACGTCACTAAATAAGAATTACAGCCCAGTATGGTTAATCAGTGAAATCGAAACGTGCGATTTCTCTGCTTATCGCGAGCTAGAATCTACCAAACGGCATCCTGTCTTAGCTTCAGATTTTTCTACCACCTCACCTAAAGGATTCGAATTTGAAACTTTCCATTTGTTGACGTTAGTTTAAAGGGTGATAACGACACCCAAAGGATCTTATGAGTAGCGATTCATGATGTGGCGGGTATCATTCCCAGTAATATATGCTGGCAAAATCTGAAGAGAAACTAAGGCAGTCGTAAAGACCCTTCGAGGAAGCCTATGCAAAAATTGTTTCTTCAATATGTTTTCTGAACACTTACGCAGTGCCAGGTTTTCCTACTCGGCCTTAGTCTCAAATGCCTCAGAAAATAGCCTATTTAAGGAGCCCACTATCTAGATAGCGTGTCTGACAACCTTCCTCTATATGCAGCATTGAATAGCTCTAGCCATCCCCAAAAGTGCGCGCAAGTTTCAGCAGTCGAGCAGACCATACTCAAATAACGTGGTTTTAAGGCGAAAGCCTTTAATGTCTCATACTGGCGGTGTCCGTCCGTCCATGCCCTGGAACGGTGCTAGTTGTGGCCTCTCACCATCACACTCTTTCAGCAGTTACGTTGTTGTTGAGAGTGTAATAGAGGAAGAGAAACAAAAACAAGAAATATAACAAATAAAAACAAAAAAGAGGTGGAATAGTCAGTTGAATAGCCAGAGGCTTTCACCGAACTCATTTTGAAATTTACAGTGTCCATCAGTATTCTTAATAAAATATGTGAGAATCATTAGCCAATTTGAATAATCGGTGTTACAGTGTAGTTAAGTGGCGAGAGATAGCAGGGGACAATTAGGAACTGCAAGACAGTGCAATTGAATTTCTTTTACGGACAGCGATTCCCCAGCATTCATCAAATGAATTGGAAAGCACATTCTGTCTGGCGATGCTTTAGCGATATACCCTTAACAAGAAAATCCATCAATTGTGTGCGAAAAGACATTTTTTACTATAACAAGCTTTTTATGTCGCACATTGTGTTTGACGAGTCAACACAGCGATTCAGTCATGAATCATTCTTTGGTTTTGGGGCTTAATCAACACAAGTGTAGACTAGCGTACACAGTAAAGCAGTTGCAAGTTGAAGCATGCATTATTGATCACAATTGCTTTAAGGTATCGGTGCTTTAAAAAGGCCTTTTTTTTCGAACAATATCAAATCCACGACACGTCTCTTGCTTATGGAGCAAAAGAAAGCATTCACCTGGAACAAATAAACATTCAAATATTGAGTACTTATAGCTATCTCGTCCTATGTACTGAACGTTCTGTGCATTACTATTTGCTCGTAATAGTTTTACGTTTCCATACTCATGGATTCGTTACAAGCAACATTGCATGTTTCATCTTATTCTTAGTAGCCTGATCCAAATAAAACTTTTGTCAATACGCCATTAAATCTTTCTCTCTGGTCAAATGCACTTTCAGTGTTTTCATTCGGATCACATGATATTCGAGCACTCCTTGGGCGAGAATGGTAGAGCGACCACTCTACTCCTCGCAGTACCAGCACAGAAAACAACATTTTGCATGTGGTTGACCTCTGAGCTCAGCCAATGTCTGCTTCTTCCTTGCACGTGTGCCATAGCTTCAGCGCTATATTTATCGTGGTTCGTACAGCACCGCCCTGGCGATCGAAGCACGTAGTTCTCAGCCGCTTCTGCGGTCGAATGTGGCCGCTCGCTGATACGATGCCAGCGTGTAACGTCGAAAGCTGGCTATATTGTGACATATTCAAATGCAGTACTACGTATCGATTCACCCTATTCATCTTTTTTCTAAACGTATGATTCAAAACAGAGGCGTCCTTGTGCATAGGCAAATGGGCGAGAAGAAAAGGTTCTGCTCTTGTTTTTGTCGCGCAGCATCAGACAGCTCACTAAACCAAATTTTGCGTGTTTGATAGATTTATGAATAGGCAGACGGCATGCAGTGGAAACCAGGGGGAATAGGCAGAATTTATGAATAGGCAGACGGCATTGGAAACTAGGGGGAATAGGCAGAACACAGCCGGTACTTTGTCAAGAATAAAAGAATAATATGTTGCATCATACGGCATAAAAAAATTCCATCTGATACCACCGCCAACCCACTTAAACAGCACCGTGCCATCAAACATGCGATACGCATATAGTCTGCATTGTTTGCAAGAAGTTACGGAAGAGGAATATGTGTTGTTGAAAAAACATGGCGACGCAGCGATGCTTGTTGAGCCATAGCTCATCGAGGTTCGTAGAGTCATACCGTTTCAATCACACTGCTTGAGGTTTTTCAAAAACGTTCTTTTCACTGTGTTAAAGGGGCTGTCTAACACTTTCGATGGCTTCATAGTTTTACATGTTTGTCTAGCTGGTTGCGTACACTGACTGCTTAAGAGATAAGTGCCGCAAAAACAGCATTGATAGGGCCACGCAGTGCAAAGCCAGTCAGCATAGAGATATCGAAATACAATAAAATGATTGCTTACCATCAACTCACTTTTCACGGGCTCACCTTACAGGGTTTCTCTTGCCCTCTTGACGTCGGAAGGCTGCCCAATGAAATGAACTGAAAGCTCTACCGTACAGGAAGCTCGCATGACATATTGCCTGATACGTCTTGCGTTATAAGGTGTCACTGGTGTCGCAACGTGATGCAGACATTTACGCAGCTCACTTTTATGTTTTTTTCGCTCTTTCAAGAATCATTTACAGCATAAGAAGGACGCCATTGCTATGGTAACAAACAAGACGGTACTTGAAGAGGGAACGACACGTGCGAAACAAGCCAGCCCGCGAACGCTTCTGTATTGTTTTGTAGCTTTACTGGTATTTATTTTTTGCAAAGACGTGTATATATCAACGCTCTTACGTAGTTTTTTTTCTTTTTGTTTCTTCAAATAATGGCACCAGCATCTCCAGGGCGTTTTCTTCAGCACATTGCGTTCGGCAGGTTCTTTGACCAGCTGGGCAGTTTTCAAGCTGGAAAGGTCGGAGAGCTTTATTCCCTATCGCGCTGAGGGAAAATCATGCTAATTAAATGTAAAAGAAATAGTAATACCTATTTTGATGCAATGCTGTGATCACGTGTATTGTTACATTTATTCATTCATAAGGCCGCAACCTTCCCACGTCATTTCCGCTCGCAGTAGTTCTGGCGAGCGCAACTACGAGTTATGCAGGCGGCACCGATGTTTTCAAGTTTTAGAGGACCCCTCTAGGCTGTGCGACACTGACTGACTATGCGCACGATGGGCATAGCGAGGGCTAAGCCCCCCAAAGCATGCCGTAAAATACAGTCTAACACAACGAGTAAAATACAAAAAAAAACACTCGGATGCTGCGCAGAGTGAGGGAAGGCAACAGGTGACGAAGCCCGGATGTACTTGAACGCGGATCCAAGATCACTCTCGCTGTTATTCCTCAGTACACACACTCAAAACGCGAAAATCGCCATGTAATCTCTTCTTTTCTAGGTTCCTATAAATCCATCATCTGGAGCAAATTAGAGCTAACCTACATGGTTTATAAGTTCTCTTACATGATGTTTCACTGAAGTCGCATGTTGATGCCTCTGGCAGCCAGTATGTTCGCACGGTCGTTTAGGAGCCCGAAAAAAGTGAGGTTTAAAATGGGCCTCATTATTAAAGGCTGGATATAGAACCGAAATACGTCAAAATTGGCATGTCGAATCTTTACTGAAGCAGAGAAAATTAGAACCGGGCAGCTTCATTTTCATTTTATGATGCCTTTAAGCTTTGTCTTCCTCTATCGTTATTATCTTAGCTCGGAAGAGCTCTCTCATTTCAAAGGTATTGACGGAAATACCTAGGAAGGCATCCGCATGGTGTTCAAGGTAGAGCGCTGGATGCCGAACCTACGATGAGCGGGCCAGCATTACCTTACGTATAGAACCCAAAAGATGCGCGCCCGAGAGAGGGCACATCCACTTCTCTTCACCTACAACTTGTAAACAAAATGCGTACATCGTGCCGCTGCTAGTCAGTCGACAATCTTAATTTAACCATTCTACCACAGTATTTTCGTTAGCACATTAGATTTAATGGCAGCGTCTCCAACCTTCTTCTACGTCGAAAACTTTATAAGCTGTTAAAAGATGGGCTAATTACCCCAAGGTTGTAAACGGGCTGCGCAATGTTTTGTAGTGGAGTACTCGCTGTTATTGTTCATTTACTGCTGTTTTGTTTTGTTTTTTTTTATTCCAGACACAAAAACACACAGGTGTGTCTCTAGGTATATAGCATTCACTAAATTTGCTCGCTTCAGAAGTAGCGGCCACATTTTATACATTGTTCTCTGCATCATAACGTTTTCACTCAATTTATCTTCACTGGCAGTATAAAACTTCAAGTTGTGCATTATGCGATTATGAGCAGTGCACTAGCGCTTCATCAATACGCTTATGATATAAAGTATTGTTATTATACATTTCAGTGTATGTGTTGCTTCGAAAACTACGTATTTAATGCAAAGGAGTTCTGCGGAGACCCGAAAGGGGGTGGGAGGAATAAGAGTGTGAAAATAGACCACCAACCGTTAGTAGCACGAAGCCACAAAGAAATCCCTGTGGATTGCTCAGAAAGACAGGCCTCTGATTTGCCGCGAAATTCGCCCAGGTCCAGGTATCGAAACAGGGAGAAACGCCTTTGTGGATAAACGCCTTTCCGTGGTGCCCGCTCTACCAATCGAGCTCAACAGGTAGCGGAATTCGGAGCGCAAAGGTGATTTTATTGACAACTGGAAGCACATAGACACAAATAGTGCAAGTGAGTTCTGCGAAGACTGGCAAGGTGGTAGAAACGATAAGCGAGAAAAAATAGAAAATCACCCATTAGTGCATGGTTGTCTATTGTAATTGTATTTCTTCTCATACTATTTATTTTTATAGCGTGGTCCCTGTTCGTCTTTCGTACCTGGAGGTTGAAACATGTTGGTTTGCCCTCTGTGCAGCGTCTCACTTTAGTTTCATTACTATTCATCACTCATCTGTAAAGCCATGCCCGTAGGCGGAACATGGAACTGTTTATTTAGTCAATAGCATATTATCACGCCGTTGTTGTTTTTTACCACTACCCTGTTGTATGCATGTGACGAGCTCAACTTTCGCAAGCGTATTACTGCGAGCACCATCCTTTTTTGATCAGCTTCACCAAATGAAGTCTTTCTTATTTTATTCCAGTTCCTTTAAGTAAACTACTACAAAGTGAGGAAGCTATTTAACGTGCCCCTAAGTATATTTCGCACATTTTTCGTCTCGAAGACGCAGACAAGGTGTACACAGCCGCCGTGGAAGAAGTGGCCGGACGGTACAGAAAGACATACACGTGGGAGCTGAAGAAGAGAGTGATGGGAATGCCGGATACCGATGCAGCCTGGATCGTCATTGACACTCTGGGGCTAATGATCAGCCAAGACTACTACTTGTGCGAACTAGACCGCCTGTACAAAAATTCACTACCCAACTCTAAGGTCATGCCCAATGAGTGTTGTCGAACAAGAAGTCACCGGCTTTGCTTTTCTACACATACGTTACCGAAACTTGCGCAATAAAGTTAGGTAGCGTTGATCCCGATAACTTACCATGCTTGAAGATATAGACCTTAATGATTATTCTTAATGTTTCCGGTTGGTGTATTCAATGGTCATCTATCTACGCAATAAAATTTCACTTAGAAAAACATACGTAGAATTGCGCTTGAAGACACAGCAGCCTGGCTCGTAAAATCATTGCCAGCAACGCTGACTTTAAACTGCCTCCGGAGCTTGAGCAACAGATACCACGCAATGTAGGGCACATTTATAATGGTGAGGAGTTATCCGATTACACACTTGCTAGCTTGTATACAGCTCCTAAGATATCAGTGGAGTTACTGTGAACTCGGTAGGGCTTCCATAAGAGCTCAAGCTTACACGTTCCGAGGGTTCAGCCTTTATGTAGGCTTGATGCGATGAGAGAAACGCCATTAGTTGTTCACCGTAAGCCCGGCCAGGGTTGCCGCTGAATTTTGAGTGAAGTTTGCCTAATGACGAGCAAAATGACGCCAAAAGTCACCATTTTTCTTGAAATTTCGCCAAAGAATTTGTCACAGTACATTGGTCTGGCGTGCCTAGGGATAAATATTGAAAATCATGTATAGCGCCATAAAATAGTGTACCTTTTATAAACTCCGGTCACATCACTCGCTTCACCAAGAGAGCACTGAGAAAGAGCATGCATGCACTAGAAGCATCCGTGAATCTAGCACCTCATAACAAAATTTTGTGACAAGTTCAGTCTTAGCGAATACAGGATGAAGCAGTCCCTACAAATAGTGCCAGTGTGCATAACCTTGCTGCGCATTTCGAGAATTTCACTGCAATGGAATTATTTGTCACTAAAGAGGTTTATTGGGCGAACCGAACGGGCAGGTGGAAGATTTCAGATAGCGACAGGACGAGGAAGATGGAGGAGCTCGAGCGTCGATCTCGTGGTGCCTTACTCTGTGATGATGCTTGTTGTTCCCTGGTGTTGTCATCATTTCTTCATTCATTATAATTGCCCCTGTCGAGAAAGATAAAGCCAACCCAGCGATCTAACAGGTTGTAACGAGCGGGCCCAAGTACGGCTTCAAGTGGTCCACGTGAACAATATCGTGTCTGACGGAGGTCTCCGAGAGGCGTTAGCGATTCAATGGCGTAATTGACGGGCGATGTGTGCTCTACCACGTGGTATGAACCATTGTAATTTGAAACTAGCTTGGTAGTAGCTCGGCGGGTTGGCCGGCGAGAAGCTTCTGCGAGCGGGGCTATTTTCTTGTGGAGGCGCTATCGTGGTTTGCGGCGAGTAGGTCGGTAACCCACCTGACCCGTCTTGAAACACGGACCAAGGAGTCTAACATGTGTGTGAGTCAATGGGTATCCCCAAACCCATTGGCGAAATGAAACGTGAAGGCTCCTAGCGGGCTGCGTTGCGATCCCGGACCGCACAGGGGTCCGATAAAGGGCGCAGCAACGGTCCGTCCCAGGCGCTCACACATCGCCGGGGCCGAGCGAGAGCGCACACGTTGGCACTTGAAAGATGGTCTCGACGAGGCCAGAGGAAACTCTGGTGGAGGTCTGAAGCGATTCTGATGTGCAAATCGATCATCCGATCCGGGTATAGGGGCGAAAGACCAATCGAACCATCTAGTAGCTGGTTCCCTCCGAAGTTTCCCTCAGGACAGCTGGCGCTCGATGGGAGAGCAGTCACACATGGTAACGCGAATGATTAGAGGCATTGGGGTCAAAACGTCCCCAACCTATTCTCAAACTTTCAATGGGTGTACGGGAGGCCTTCTGGGTTGAGGCCTCCCACTGCCATGACAGTGCCAAGTGGGCCACTTTTGGTAAGCAGAACTGGCGCTATGGGATGAACCAAACGCCGGGGTAATCCGCCCGTGTCGGGACGCTCATGAGATGTTGGTTGCTTAAGACAGCAGGACCGTGGACATGGAAGTCGGAATCCGCTAAGGAGTGTGTAGCAACTCACCTGCCGAAGCAACTAGCCCCGAGAATGGATGGTGCTCTAGTGTCGCGCCTATCCCCGGCCATCGCTGGCAGAAAAGCACGAAATGTGGGGGTGCTAAGCCGCGACGAGTAGGAGGGCCGCATCGGTGTGCGCTGAAGGTGTCGGGCGTGAGCCCACCTGGAGCCACCGCTGGTGCAGATCTTGGTGGTAGTAGCAAATACTCAAGTGAGAACCTTGAGGACTGAAGTGGAGAAGGGTTCCATGTGAACAGCAGTTGAACATGGGCCAGTCGGTCCTTAGGGAAAGGAGAATTCCTTCCAGAAGCGGGCGGGTTTGTGCAGCTCAACCTGTGATACTGAGATGCCCCACTGCGATCAAAAGGAAATCGGGTCAACAGTCCCGAACCCGGCTACAGAGATCGGCTCTTCGGGGCCCAGTGCGGCAACGCAAACCAGCTCAGAGACGCCGATCGGAGCCCCGGGAAGAGTTTTCTTTTCTCTGTAAGGAGATCGAGTCCCTGGAATGGGTTCACCCCGAGATAGGGACGGTTGCTCCGTAGAGCAGTGCGGCTCTTGCGCTGTCCGGTGCGGTCCTGTCGGCCCTTGAAAATCCGAGTAAGGGAGTGTGATTTTCGTGCCGGAACGTGCCCACATCTGCAGCAGGTCTCCAAGGTGAACAGCCTCTAGCCGATAGACTAATGTAGGTAAGGGAAGTCGGCAAAACGTATCCGTAACCTTGGGAACAGGATTGGCTCTGAGGGCTGAGCCGGTCGGGCTGGGGTCCAGAAGCAGGAACGGCACTGCACCGGGACTGGGCAAGGCTCGCCGCCGTAAAAAGCGGTGCGGCCGAGCCCGGACCAGCGTCGGGACCTTCCTGTGGAAAGCCACAGCTGTGCATTATCTGTGGGCTTCGTGCCTGAGGTTCTTGCGTCGATCGGCAGAAAACAGCCAACTCAGAACTGGCCCGGACCGGGGTAATCCGACTGTCTAAATAAAACAAAGCATTGCAAGGGCCGTTGATCGGGGCTGATGCAATGTGATTTCTGCCCAGTGCTCTTAATGTCAAAATGAAGAAATTCATAAAAGCGCGGGTAAAGGGCGGAAGTAACTATGACCCTCTTGTGGACCGTGAGCTGGTTTTTCGCCAGCTTTTCCGAGGTCATTTTACCGACCTCGATGCCATTTCCGTCTCTTGGTGGTGCCCCACGGGAAACGTGAGAGTTTTGCTTTCGCGGCTAAAGGGAATGAAGATTTCCTGGGTGTAAAGTCCTCACGCCTGAGCCTAGGTTCTTACGGCAGAGGCAAAAGGAGATATGGGGCTGCCTCCCTCATATTGCTAAATTTAGCTTGGCATGAACCAGAAAAAAGAAAACAAGAAAAACGTGCGTTAGCAGACGCCCGTCCCAAGCGAGAATTTACAGTCCTGTGTTGTTGCCGGTGCTGGCCCTCATGGTGGTAGTGGGAGCAATGATGATCCCCCAGGGAAAATGTGTTCAATTTGTGATAGAAAGTTCACAACTAAACGAGGGTTGAGTGTCCATATGACAAGATCCCACAGAACTCGAAAGGATTCACGACAAGAAATGAAACCCTTGAATGCTGATGCTGGATCTTGGGACGAGAGCATACGTACGGAAGCTCAGGAACCGAGAACAATGCTTCGTGGTGATGTGAATACTTCTGGCGGGCAAGAATATGTTCCTTCTGTACCTACTCAGGTGTCCCTCTCTCGAACGGATTTTTTCAGTCTGTTCGTGGATGCCGAAGGAATGAGTCCAAAGCTAGTGTTACCATGATGACTCAGGGTGCTTCTCCTGTCCAGGATAAGGCTAGTCTCGTGGTGACCTGGAAAAGAATGGGTACTCGACCTAAGGTTCCTAACGTACAAACTACTCAGGTCGCTCCAGCTGTTGCGTCTCGTAATGTCGGTTAGGTGGTTAATGGTTCGTCATCCTTTGTTACTCCAGATATCATGCCTCAGTGTGGTGATTCTATGGCTCGAGGGGACAACCTTATGGAAAGTCCTTTGGTTGTCTCTCCGGTTATAGCCCTTGAGTCCTCAGTTGGTAACCATTCCTCTACAGCAATGAATACGGAAAGACCCCGTCCACCTCAGCTGATGGATTTGTTGTCGGATTCATCTGATGAGGATGTGGAACTACAGCATCATACATGTAAGGATTGTGGCAGGGCTTTCTCGTCACTTGTTGGTTCAAGTCAGCATAGACGACATGCCCACTTTAATACAGATAATGCCGCCCTGCCGCGGTGGTCTAGTGGCTAAGGTACTCGGCTGCTGACCCGCACGTCGGGGGTTCGAATCCAGGCTGCGGCGGCTGCATTTCCGATGGAGGCGGGAATGTTGTAGGCCCGTGTACTCAGATTTCGGTGCACGTTAAAGAACCGCAGGTGGTCGAAATTTCCGGAGCCCTCCACTACGGCGTCTCTCATAATCATATGGTGGTTTTGGGACGCTAAACCCCACATATCAATCAATCAATCAATGCAGATAATGCCGACATTGTTATTCATCGAGACAAGCCTAGGTGGTCTAAAAAGGAGTCGTTTCTGTTAGCCAACAAGGAAGTAGAGCTTATTAAAGATGGGGTCAAAAACCTGAACCAGGAGTTACACCGTTGCTGTAAGGCAAGAACCTTCGATTCTATAAAGTCACACAGGCGTAACACTGGGTATAGAAATCTGGTACGTGAGCTGCTTGGTGATTCAGCAGTCTCGAAGCCCCAGAGTCCACACATCCATACTCCACCTCCTAGCTGGGGTGTTAAGGAGCCTGTGGACTCGCGTCAGGCGTGCTTAAATGAGATTCGTAGACTTGTTAGCACAGCCAGTCCACGTAGTTTCTTTGCCCCAGTGCTTTGGGAGATCGGGAAACGGCTGCTTGATGGGAAGAACGTTGGGATGGACTGGAATAATTACATTAGACAGAACTTTTATAGGGATAGGAAAAGTCCCCCTCAACATGTTTCTTCAGCACCTGTTCCCTCTAGCAATAGGAAAAAGAGGAAGCAGGAGTATGCGCAGTTACAACAGATGTTCAGGAAAGACCAGGCGAGAGCCGGCAGGCAGGTCCTGGATGGCCAAATGTCATGTCAGGTTGATGACCCCGATTCTTTCCTAAGTGAGTGGAAGTGGGTGATGGAAAGTCGCTGTGACGAACCTCGGCTACCTCGACCGAACATTGATGCACACGGAGACAGAAATCCTATGGGGCCGGTTACAGCTCAGGACATAAAAAGAGCATTTCCGGTAGCCAATTCATCTCCTGGCCCAGAAGGATTCACAGTTAAGGAACTACGATGTGTGCCAGTAGTGATCCTCCAATTGCTACTAAATAGTCTTCTCGTCCAAAAGCGTCTTCCGATTTCTTCATGTTCTGCCAGAACCGTTTTCATTCCTAAAGTTGATGGAGCAACCTCCTTTTCCCAATTTCGCCCCATTACGGTGGCCCCAGTTCTCCTTCGTCTTTTATATAAAATTTTGGCAAACCGTCTGCAGGCAATAGCCCTGCTGGATTGTCGCCAAAGAGCGTTCGTTCCGGTAGATGGCTGCGGTGAAAATGTTCACTTGCTTGGTACTGTATTACAAGAAGCAAGAAGGGAGAGAAGGGCGCTATTTATGGCCTCCGTAGACATAGCCAAGGCGTTTGATAGTGTCACACTTGATACCTTGGTAGTGGCGCTACAAAGGAAAGGAATCGCTGAGAAATTTGTCGAATACATCGACCAATTTTATGAGTTGGCTACGACAGTCCTCAGTCTTCAGAATAGGTCACTATTAGTTCGGCCTTCCAGGGGGGTTAGGCAAGGGGATCCCATGTCGCCTATACTCTTCAACTTGGTAATAGACGAGTTTCTGGCTGAGCACTGTAAAGAAGAGATTGCTTTTGTATCTGCCAACGACTTCGGTTAGCTGAATGTCTCGTGTATGGCTTTTGCTGATGACCTCATCGTATTAGCATCAACGCCGCAGGGACTGCAGTACAAAAAAAGATGACCTCATCGTATTTACATCAACGCCGCAGGGACTGCAGTACAAATTACTCAGTCTTATGTTTTTTATCAGTAAGCGTGGGTTAAAACTGAATCCATCGAAGTGCCAATCACTGGCGATGATTCGATCTGGGAAAGAGAAGTTAGTAAAGATTGATCCAACTGTGAAGTTTTACATCGATAATGTGGCTATCGCAGTGGCGGCAGGTGAGACGGAATGGCGGTATCTGGGCATTTCGTTCAGTGCTCGTGGGACAAGAACTAGGTTGGTACATAATAAACTTAAGATGTACCTGGAAAACATAAGAAAGGCTGCTTTAAAGCCATAGCAATGCCTAGTTATTCTACGTTTCTATCTCCTCCCGCGTTTATATCATCTCCTTATTCTGGGTCCGGTGTCACGCAAACATTTGATGAGGTTAGATAAGATGTTTCGATCATTAGTAAGGGACTGGTTAAAGCTTCGGCATGATGTTCCTCTGGGAGCTTTTCATGCGACAGTTCCACATGGCAGATTGGGAATACCATCTTTAAGAACAGTCATTCCTTACCTATGCCAACTTAATGCCCTGACAGTTTCTGAATATGGATGTTGCAAGAAGGCCCACAAGATGACATACTTTCAAGAACTTGTGCGGCAGTCAGAGGCCGTGTTGCTGTATAAAGGGAGTATGATAAATTCCAAAAAAGCTAATCAAAATTTTTGGACCAAATACTTCCTTGGCAGCACAGATGGAGCAGCTCTTAAAGAGGTGGGTAATGCTCCTGGGGCATCGGCATGGGTGGCTGAAGGAATGCGATTCCTTTTAGGTAGGAAATTCATTAATGCGCTTAGAGTTCGCTTTAACACCGTGCCTACCTTGACGAGACTAAAACGAGGCCAGGGCGAAACAAAGTTGTGTAGAGCGGGGTGTGCTTAAGAGGACACTTTTAGGCACATACTACACAAATGTTACCGTACGCATCACACAAGAATTCAATGTCACGATATGTTGGTGAGATATGTTGCTAACAGATGCAGGGATCTAGGCTTTTCAGTTCTAGAAAAATCCCACTATAAGACAAGCTCGGCGGTCAAAATTCCCGACCTTGTGCTGAAAAGGGATGGCCAGGCTCCCATTTAAGATGCTCAAGTGGTTGGAACAAGGATTAAGCTGTCTGACACCCATGTTGTAAAAACAAGTAAATATATGAAATTCGAGTTATGCACCCTTGTCTCAAAAGATAGAACCCCAATCCTATCAACGATAATGTTATCGTACAGGGCGGTTTGGGCTAAGAAAAGGGTAAACACTCTGAAAGCTCTTGCTTTATAGCCAATGACTTTAAAATATTAAGTATCCGTTGTCTTCAGGGAGGCTGGCGTTGCCTCTCTACACACCAGCGTATCACCACTGCTTTATGAGGGCGAAGAAGGGGAGAGTACCGACACACTACACAGGAGATTAACGGTCCTACTGCCAGTACAGTAGTAAGCTCTTGGCACGGGAACTTTTCTGCGTTCCGCAGGAGAGGATGTTTCCGAGTACGGAACACGCCATTGAACGTACTGCGGCCAGAGAACCCTGTTGTTGAGATTAAAATAAAAAAGCCAAATGCCTCGTCATCTAATTAGTGATGCACATGAATGGATTATTGAGATTCCCACTGTGCCTATCTACTATATAGCGAAAACACAGCCAAGGGAACGGGCTTGGCAAAATCAGCGGGGAAAGGAGACCCTGTTGAGCTTGACTCTAGTGTGACTCTGTGAAGAGACATGAGAGGTGTAGCATGAGTGGGAGGTCACGGGATACAGCTTCGTTTCAGCGGGGTCCTCCTGGCCGCCAGTGAAATACCACTACTGTCATCGTTTCAGTATTTACGCGGTGGAGTGGGAAGCGGACCAATGTGTTGTCCACGCTTCTAGCGCCAAGCGATGGGCCCTTGGTTTCTCGTCGGGGTGCCGGTTGGGCCTGCGCGACCTGTTCCGAGGACAGTGTCATGCGGGGAGTTTGACTGGGGCGAAAGCACGAGCGCTCGTGCTTTCTGTCGGTTGGACGCAGCATCGGGTCCTGCTAAAATCGCCTGAAAAGTCAGGTTTTTCGTTTTCTCAACGCGTTCGCACAGTCAGAAGCTGTCCCTAAACGTGTCAGGACGCGATTTATTGTCTTGAAAAGCCGATCGGGCGCGAAGTTTGTTAATTATCTCGATCTTTTGCCGAGCCCTTAGGCAGGCCTAAGGAGCGAGTGGGTCAGACCCACTGCATTCATGGCAACTAGTAGGGCAACGCACGAAGTTTCACTCGACGCGGCGAGCACCCCGGCGGCCGGGAGCGTCTCAGATACGCACGAGCGCTCGTGCTTTTGGTCGGTTGGACGAAGCATCGGCTCCTACTAAATCGCCTGAAAGGTCAGGTTTTTCCGTTTTTTCAAGGCGTTCGCACAGTCAGAAGCTGTCCCTGAACGTGTCAGGACGCGATTTATCGTCTCTAAAAGCCGATCGAGTGCGAGGCTTATTAATTATTTCGATCTTTTGCCGAGCCCTTAGGCGGGCCCATGGAGCGAAGGGGTCAGGCCCACTGCATTCATGGCGGCTAGTAGGGCAACGCACGAAGTTTCGCCCAATGCAGCGAGCACCTTGGCGGCCGGGAGCGTCTCGGGAACGCCGCGTTCCAGATTTTCGGAAGAAGGCGACAGTATCCTCGCAAGATTGGCGAACCCGAGCAGTTCAGAGGTCCCAGGATCAGCCCAAAGGCCCATACCCACTATTGGCGCGGCTGAAAACGGAGCAGAGCGGCCCATACCTACTAGCGAGACAGAACAAGATGAAGATGTCCGGTCGTCCGTCTCGGAGACTACTGCGGTGGGGACGAGTCTTAGGGCGGATCTCGGGTCTCGGGTAATGGCAAGGGTCCAGGAGCTAGAGGACGACCTATCCAAGTTCTGCGCAGACCCGAGCAATAGGATTACAGTCACCTGCCGAAACTACTTCTTGGGAAGAGTTTTTTAACTTGCACGACTCTGCTCGGACTTACGAGCTGACGCGGCTGCGGAGCGCCCGGTGGTTTCATCTTTGCAGGGCCAACTCGCGGAGGCACGCCAGGAGACGGCGACGATGCAGCGACGGGTCGCGGTGGCTGAGAGACCGGCGGTCGTAGATGTCCTGTCCGGCGTGCCGGGCGCGTTCCGTTCCGGTGCGAGTGCCTTGGCAGTTCCAGGCAGCCAGGTGGACAATGTTGGTGCAGAAAGGACGAACGCACCTCTCGGTGCGGGCAGCGGCATGAGCTATGCTGCGGCCCTCGGCTCGGGAACGAGGCCGGGAGCTCAGGGGTCTTCTCGGAACGGCCCCGCCGGACTTCAGGCGACCACGACGCAAGGAGCGGGACTTCGACAGGACTACGTGGCCTTTCTCACGCCGGATGAAAGCACGGACGCCCCGGCGAGAGAAGTGGTTAGGGTCCTGGAATCAAACATCGACCCGGTGACCAAAGGGATCAGCGACGTCACACTGCGGCACACGAGGTATGGCGTCACCGTTTCCTCACACACACAACAATCATTAATCAACATGAGAAACGCCATCGAAGAAAATAACGTAACACGCAACATGATTACAGTACGCGTCCCAAATCAGCGCAACCCGCACGTTAGGTTTTCGGGTGTAGATCCTGAAATAGCAACTCAGGACTTCGTCCGCCTCCTCAGCGAGCGTAACCCGAACCTGCAACTCGATGAGGAAACGTGTAAGGTTAGGGTATCTTTCCAAGAACGTACAGGGACAATGGGACATGTAGTCGAAGTGGACCCAGAGGCCTTCAAACGAATAATGTCCTTCTCACGTATCTCCATCGGATGGACGGTCGTCAGGGCATGGGAAGACGTGCACGTCCCCACGTGCACCTTTTGCGCAACTTACGAGCACGGTAGGAGTTCGTGCCCCGTATAACACGACGCCGCGAGGGCGACATGCATGCGCTGTGCTACGGAGGGGCACACGGGCAGAGAATGCACGGTGAGGGAGGGAGACGCGGTGGTGAAATGTGCCACCTGCCACGGGATTGTCGTCTGCCGGTCACCCGGTGGGACACCCGCAATGCCCACTACTGATGGGAAAGGTGGCAAGGCTGAGAGCCCGCACCAATTATGGCGGGGCATAATGGCGACGCTACAACTTCAGGGGGGAATCAAAGGGGGAATCTACACGTGTCACTTGTCCAAATCAATCTCGATCATGCGCGCCTGGTGACAGGCGCCCTGTGCCAGCGTATGGTCGCAGGGTCGTTGAGCCTGGCCGCAGTTTCCGACCCATACCGAACCTCAAAGAGGAAACCGCACCTTCCGTCGGGGTTCGGAGTGATTGCCTTGGATGAGGATTCGGGCACAGCAATCATCTATAGGGAGCCACCGTTTGATATTTGTCCCATCACAGTGACAAAACTGGTGGTAGCGATATAATGTCAAGCCCGCGATTTTGATTTCGTGTTAATTTCGGCATACGCACCACCCCACAGATCAATGGACCCTACCCTACAGGCAATTGAAGAAACGCTTCTGAAGGTTAGAACTCCCAACGTAGTGGTAGCTGGAGACTTTAATGCAAAGCACCTAGTGTGGGGGCCAAACGCCGGTGATGAGAGAGGGGCGCGTCTACTGGAGTTCGCTGCGGCCAACGAGCTCATTGTACTTAACGACCCACAATCGCGGCCCACGTACGAGACCCCGTACGCGGCCAGCTGGATAGACGTAACGTTGGCCTCGTCCACCGCCGCGCAATCCGAATTCCAGTGGGAGGTACGGGAGGACTTAACCCGCTCGGAACATCGCTACAATGAAATCAGGATTGGAGGAAGCGAAGTTTGGACTGGAAAACGGTTGACGCGTTTTGCCCAAGCCGAACTACTCAGGGCACTCGCAAGGGACGCTTGGTTTGATCAAGTGTTAGGGGCCCACATATCGTCAACGACGGCACTGGACTTCGTAATGGAAGCATTCTATAAAATCTTCCAAAGCCACCAGCATAAACAACTGCGCCCAATCAAATCTAGAGCCGGAAAGTCGTGGTGGACGCCGCAATTGGCAGAAGAAAGGAAAAGGGTTAATGTTATGCGGAGGAGGTTTCAGCGGTGCCGAGACAAAGATCTTAGAGTGTGGTATAGGTATGAATATTCGAAGGCGTTAGCGATGTTCCGAGCCCGAATAAGGGAGGCCAAGAATAGTTACGAGGCTGAATGTAACACGGCTTGTTCGAGGCGTAGTGTTTTTTCGGCCCCTTTTAGGGAAGCCTTCGGCCGCACGAAAAGCACAAAATTCTTGCCACCTTTGGAGGGCCCGGACGGAAAGCTCACGAGCTCGCACTTGGAGTCGGCCGCCCTTCTCCTTCGTACGCAGGTAGCTGTAGAAGGCCCCGACGTTGATCTGCCAGTGCATGTCGCAATAAGAAAGTTGGCGGCAGTCTCGTATCAATCAAGGCTACAGGATGTACCTTTCACAGATGGGGAAGTGAAAGAAGTGATAAGTAAAATATCACCGAGGTCGGCGCCGGGTCCCGACGGCATTACGCCCGGCATAGTTAAGGGCTTATACGAACTAAGGCCAAAATTCATAATGTTCGTCCTTAACACGGCACTGAGGCTCGGTTACTTCCCTAGATGTTGGAGACGTGGCCGAATCATATTCATACCCAAACCTAACCGGCCCCCGCAGTCCACGACTTCGTACAGACCAACATGTATAAACTCAGTTTTTGGGAAAGTTTTGGAAAGGCTCCTCAACGGGCGAGTATATAGCTTCCTGTGGAGGAACGGTCACGTACACGCCCAGCAGTACGGGTTTACGCACGCCAAAAGTGCAGTACTGGCACTGCACAACTTAAAGGCGAGGCTCGTACAACTGCGCGCGTCGAAAATTTCTGCCATACTCATGAGCCTCGACTTCCAAGGGGCATTCGACAAGGTATGGCACCCTCAGGTGCTCCGCTTCCTCAGAGAAAGAGGTGTCCCAGAGAACCTATATCACATGCTACGATCGTTCCTAACAGACAGATCAGTATTATTTAGAACTCAGGCTGGGGAAGCGGAGGCACGGCCTACCCTGGGTAGCCCGCAGGGATCGCCCCTGTCGCCTCTGTTATGGAATGTCACAGTGCACGAAATACTATGTATGCTGATGCCGAAAGGCGTAACCATACAGGCATATGCGGATGACACCTTGATTATCATCCCCGGCGAATCAAAGAAAAAACTTGAAGAGACGGGATCCGAAGTACTCAGGAAAGTACTAGAATGGGCGCGGGTAGCAAAAGTACGGATAAATAAAGACAAGACCTTCTGCGTATTGTTCGCGCACGGACAAGGCGGACTTGCAACGAAAAGTCACCTGACCGTGAGAGCGGGAAAAGAGAACAAAGCCCTGGCATTCAAAGAGTCAGTGAAGATCCTGGGCGTCACATTTGATAGACGTCTTTCGTTCTTCCTACATGCCGATGCCCTGAGGGCTAGGGTAGAAACACTTCTGACGTGTGTAAACACCCTAGCCCGATTGCAGGGTGGACGACTACGTCCCGAACAAAAGAAAACGTTGTACCGCAACCTCATTCTCCCGGTCGTCACATACGCGTCACCAATATGGTGGGACGAAGTAAGCCCGGACTGCAGGTTAAAATCCAGAATGATTTCAATACAACGATTGATTCTCCTACACTTGTCCCAGGCATTTCACACGACCAGAACGGCCGCTTTACAAGTTATAATGCATGCTCCACCTATCGAATTGGAACTTGATCGAATGAACGCAGAGTTCCGTCTGTTTACTCTGCAAAGTATCGTTCGATACGGGGATTTAATCGTACGACCAGAAGAAGTAATGTACCCGGTCGATCGGCTCGTGATTCATCCAGCTGAGCGTGATTCTTTTCCCCATCAGCGTTTGACGGGAGGGGAAGCCAACGTGTTGGCAGGACGTCAAGCACTACACATATACACAGATGGATCGTATGCAGAGGGATTGGCAGGGGCAGCCTATGTTGTTTTCGGCAGGGCGACCCGAGTGGAGGCAGTGGGTAGATTCGCTGTATCGGGAGCCACGAGTGCATTCTGCACAGAGGTTGTGGCCCTTGGAGAAGCTTTAAATTGGTTAAAAGATCACCCTACTGCCCACGACATATATATCTATACGGACTGTCTTTCACTCCTTTATGCATTAGGGTCCAGAACTAACACCGATCCGCGAATAGCAGAAATGCAGAGCACGATTAAGCGCATAGAGGCGCAATCGAATATAAAGCTCTGTCACGTTCCGGGACATAGTGGAGTTTTCGGCAATGAAGTAGCCGACTTTATTGCCTCCCACGCCGCAAGACGAGGTATTATAAGACAGAGCAAGTGGTCCTCGCGCACTGTGCGAGCGAAATTTGATGAAGAACTCAGGAAACGCTGGGCTTCTGAGTGGTCATCAGAAAATAGGGACACCGAACTATATAAGTGGGTACCAGATTTATCTCAACTACCGGCGTATTTCCCACCTAACAAGGCGTTAGTCCAGTTGCTCACGAGCCACGGACGGTTCCACACATACTTCCACAGGTTTAACCTGTTGAGAGAGCCCAGGTGTTTCTGCGGGAGTATGTGTGAGGGTATCGAACATTACGTGGCGGAATGCCCCGTTACCAAAGATACCGCTGATCAACTACATCCTCGGGTAACCACGGACAGCTCGATCTACCCACGCGTTTTAAAACAGGCGCGTAATTGTGCTCTGCTAATACGATTAGTTCAACATATAAGCGATCTGATCCCGGACATCTCGCGATAACGTGTAGTGTTGCCCTCGGCCTTGTAATAGCGGACGCCTAAATAGAAACACCGTCCACAATCACAAACACAACAAAAGAAATGGTAGAAGGTGTGTGCCGCAGGATGCATGCGTCGCCTCCCCCTGTCGACCCCGCACAGGAGAGGTCTCGTACCTCGGGGACGTGGGCGCTGTATCCCTGCTGGCGCGCGCCTGGTACACTAGCGCAACATGCAGTACATAACAAAACGGTGACGCCCTTCTCCAAAGACGACCTCTGGCAAGCGAGATGAATATCTGGTAAAAGTCACGGGAAGAAATACGCGCAACATCTATTCTTGAAGATCGAGAGCTTCATCAAACCCAGTGAACAGTAGCCAAGCCGAAGACAGTGAAGTGAAGCGACAGCTCTAGAAGCTTGAGAGCCGAAGACACGTGGAGAAAGCGTACAGCCATGCGGAACGTTCGCAATTTCCTACCGAGTGTGGGGAGATAATGTCTGCATTTTTTTTCACAACTGGGCACGGCCCGAACGTCTCTGGATTTTATTATTATATTAAAAATAGCGGGGTCTCAGTGCTCGCTGAGCCCTTAGGACCGCCATTTGTGTTACTGTCCGCCCACAATTTTATGTTATAATTGGCTTTTTCATAAAACTTTGAGCTTTGGGTGCCATTTAAAAACCCCTGTTCATTTATTTTGATTGACTTAAAACCTGGTATGCTTTTGCAGGAACAGGTTCTCCAACAACATTATTTTTTGCTTTCTTCTTATCGTAGCTGGGAATGAAGTTTACTAGGGCGGGGCCGGCTCGCGCTTGTGCCTGTTCAGCGTTCGCTTCACTGTTGCAGCTTTCCGAAAATACATGAGTAATTTCCATATTTACGCTTCTAAATTTTAGCAGGGGTTGTTTTTAAACACATAGGGACTCCATTCGACACGTTAGTTTGACTAAAAAGAGGGATGTTCTATTATTATTCTTGATTTCATTTTTGGCCCATTGGCTTCTATGGCCATTATGGCCGCCCAAGCGGGTATGCGCCATGGCTGAGTCAACACACGCTCCTTCGGCAATTATGCCCGCGGGTGGGCAGTCAGTTTCAAGTATGGAATCCGGTACATCTCGTAAACACCAAGTCGCGTCGCCTGATTCTACGTCGGACTACACTTGTGAAACTTTTATTGCCGGACCTGGTCCTGCGATCCGATCGGACTCGTACCGCAGGAAGGATAAACGTTTCGGATTCGTACCGCGGACAAACCTTCCAGTCAGAGGCTAAGCCTCAATAGATCGCAGTGTGGTGGCTGCTCTACTACTTACGACACCACGACAGGTACCTAAGTCGTCTTCAGACGATTTGACACTGCAGCGATTCAGGCCAGCCATAGCCCCTGAGAGCGACCAATGGCCTCGTCAATACTCGGCCTCCGGTGTGGCGCTCTCCTGGTTCATTTGGCGTCATCGAGCCGGGAAGCGCAGCGGCCCGCTGCGCTCGACCCCGTGATAATCTTACTCGC